>NC_069780.1:13622500-13815000 GCF_027406575.1 Nycticebus coucang
TATATGTGCACCATGGAATACTTACAGCCTTAAAAAAAGATGAAGACTTTACCTCTTTTATGTTTACATGGATGGTGCTGGAACATATTCTTCTTAGCAAAGTATCTCAAGAATGGAAGAAAAAGTATCCAATATACAATTCCTACTATGAAACCAATATATAATCACCCACACTTCCATATGAAAGCTATAACCCAACAATAGCCCAATATGAAGGGGAAAGAGGAGGGGGAGGAGAAGGCAGGAAGGAGAATGGGTGGAGGGAGGGTAATTGGTCAGACCACACCTATGATGCATTTTACAAGGGCGTATGTCAAATCTACTAAGTGTAGAGTATAAATGTCTTAACACAATAATTAAGAAAGTGCTGTGAAGGCTATATTAACCAGTTTGTTGTTAAGTATTTCAAATTGTACATAAAACCAGCACATTGTACCCCATAAATGCATTAATGTACACAGCTATGATTTAGTTTAAAAAATAAAGTCATAAGACTCTTAGAATTAAAAAAAATAGAAGTACCAAGGAAGAATATCACACCCAATATTAAAACTATTACAAAGTCTCAATAATTAAAGAGAGTGTGGTACTGGAGTTTGAAAACAAAATGGTACAAATAAAACAAATCAATATAATTTAATGGAGAGTTCCAAATAGACACAAATGCATACTAAAATGATACATGACATTAGAGATATCTAAAATACAATGATGAGAAAAGATAGACTCTCAATACATGTTTTGATTATAACTGGGTAGACATTTGGAAAAAACTAGATCTGTATCTCATTTCATTTACCACTACAAATTCTAAACAAATTATTTCACTTTAAAATATAAAATATACATGTAGCAGAGGAAATGAAAGAATTCTTTCATAATTTGACTTGATCAAGAACTTTCTCAGGCAAAATCCCTGATGCCATAAAAATCAATTGACATGTTTGACTACATAAAAACTCGTATGTGGCAAAAGACTGTATGCAAAGTCAAAACAACAACAAACTGAGGGAGAATTTACAACTTGTATTATAATTTTAATATATGTACTGCCCAGGTGAGCACACAACTTATATTACAAAGAACTAATGGCTTTAATAAATAAAAAGTGTCTACAAAACAATAAGAAAGGTACAATCACAATAGAAAGTGGGAAAATGATGTGAACAGATAGTTCCCAGCAAAGGAAATTCAAATGGGGCTAAATACATAAAAGGATACTTATTATCCTTCACATAATCAGAAATGCAAATAGCACCTATATTATATTATATATAATATAAACTTGTGTACAAATATAAATATTACCTATATATTATGATTATATTAATTATGATGTTTTTTTCAACTGCTGTTCCATTTCTTAGAATAAGATGAAAGCAAGTAGGTGGAAAGAAAGATTAGGTTTATGTCATTATGCATTTTTCCCTTTAAGACTGTTCAGTCTTTCTTAAAATACAAATTTAAAGCAAATCTCTAGCAAGTTTTCCTCCCTAATTGCATAAGTTTATTGTCAACTCCAATCTAGACATCAACTAGATATAATTTTACAGGCAATGGACGGAAAGTTTTGGGGTACTGCAATGGCCACATCTGTTTCATAGAGGTAAAAATCATGGAGAAGCTACATGCTATTGGAAAGGTAGCAGGAGAGTATGACCTGCCAGGAGCAGGGTTGGGGAGGGTGGGCAGCGGTGGGAGCTGAGCGGATGAGAAAGGGACTGAAGGAGTGGTCTTGACTCTTTCAGTGATCTCTCTTCCCCTTTATCTTGTAACACAGCTTCACACAGCTTCTCTCTGACAAGGGAGAAGGACTCTGTAACTAACTATGAGGAAAGACAATTAAGTTCACAACTTAGGGCTTGGGTTCTATAACTATGAGGACAGAAAATTAAGTTCACAAACTCATTCTAGAAAAAGTGCTACATACCTCATTGCTCAACATCACTATGGTTACCTTCAAAGTATTCCCATGGGCTACCTAGTGACCATAGTGTGATACTCAGCAATGAGGATGAGTTTGCAAACTTAACTGTAGACCTCAGGTACAGCTTACATGGACAGAAGAAAATGTCTAAAATCAGTTTTAAAATATCACACGTACCCCATTAAATATGTGCAATTATTATGTATCAATAAAAATTTGCTAAACATAAGTCAACAATATTAGCATATTTCCACTTAGAAAAAAAGACAGTGTGTTAGCGTTTTTATTTGTTTTGTTTTGTTTTAAGAAACTGAAGGAACACAGCAAGTTCCCTTACATCAGCTCCAGGTCTGCTGTCGCATGGAATCGCTCGCCATCAGTGGCCGGCAGGGAGCCAAAACTTGCATGGAGGGGCAAGCAATAAAATAAAAGTCACGTTTTCAGAATTTCTTTCCTCTGCTACTCAGGGTCACATGTGATTAATGGACTGCATTTATTTTAGAGGTGTGACTGCACACCCGTTACCTGTACTGTGCCACTGTACACTTGGCAGAGAGACAAAGCTCGTTACAAATTCCGAGCCACAGTGAAATGTTAGTACATCATTAATATGCACGGGTGCAGATCTCTGTTGCTTTATAATGCTATTTCATTTATATAGTGCTGGCACTTGATGGATATAAGAGACTTCATTCCCAGCTAGAGAGACTCCTAAATAAAACTAGCAAGTTATTGCAGAGGTAATCAGACAGGGGGAAGGTCACGTTTCTGCGTCTCTCTCTGCATGTTTTTGAATTTTGTTTCAAATGTCTTTCTGTGTGGGCTGGTTAACTTACGTCGTTCTCGCTGGATGGTTCTTGTGTCAATGAGTCCTACTGCGCTGGAATAGATTAAACTGAAAATCTACCTGTTTTTACTTTTATTTCATTTGCCTCCTTTAGTTCTGCTAAATCTGAAAATGCAGTTTGCTGCTTTTAGGGAACACCAGCTAGAAAGCAGGTTTAATGAAATACATCCTCACGGTGTGTTGAGCCAGGCTGCTGTGCACGGTTCTTCACCTGGGGGGAGGACCCCTGACGAGGCTCAGTGCGCCTACCTGCTAGCCACTCAGGGCCTATTTGGGTATCTCAAAGTCACCATTTCACTACTGTCCTCAGGTCCATCTGGAATGAGAGCAGCTCAACTCCTTAGCACGGCCTGCAGAGCCTTCAAGCCCCTGCCCCATCTCTTACCCACAACCCTGCATCTTCACCCTAGTCAGAAAAAGCTCCTGGCTTCCTCCGAAGTATCACACCACTCTGGAGCTGCCCTCTTCTCTGCCGCTGCACGTTCCCTCCTCTGTCCAATTGTGCTTCCTTCCTCGCCTGCCTGCTGACGTCTTCCTAGGGATTTGCTTTTCTGTGATCTCTCTCATAAATCTCCATGTAGACCTGCTCTCTCTCTCTTTTCTGTTTCTATTGTACCTTGATGTAAGGTCTATTATATTACCACTTACGACATACAATAAATTCTTTACACATCGGTAACTCTATGAGACTGCAGCTGCCTTCAAGAGAAGAAGTGTGGTTGTTGATATTGTGTTTCCAGTGCCTAACACAATGCCTAGAAATAATGGGCCCTAATCAGAGGGGGGAACCTGCAGCCTTCTGATTTCAAGATCATTTTTTTGCTTGAACTTAAGAGTTCAAGACCAACCTGAGCAAGAGCAAGACCCCATCTCTACTAAAATAGCCAGGCATCTAGCAGGCTTCTGTAGTCCTAGCTACTCAGGAGGCTGAGACAAGAGCATTGCCTGAGCCTAAGGGTTTGAGGTTGCTGTGAGCTATGATGTCAGGGCACTCTTCCCAGGGTGACAAAATGAGACTCTGTCTCAAAAAAAAAAAATTATTCATTTCTGAGCAACAAAAGGGTCAAGGAAATCTTGTCTTTCTCTGCTGAATCCCTTTTAGTGAAAGGATTTGTTATGTAAATTTTGGACTCAACCAGAAGGCCACTCTTAAGGACCAGGAAGGCCACAAGTTTCCTTAAAGCTGCAGAAATACTGGATGTGTATATGAGATTAGAAGAGAACTCAATCTTAATGAGAGGCATTTCTGAGCATCACCCTTGAGTGACTGAATTAAAATCTATTGCTGTCAGTTTCTCTCTCTTCTGAAGGAGTGGGGCAGCTCTTCCAGGAGTGATGGCAGCAATTCTGTTGCTTTGATGAGGGGTCTTCAGTGGGACTTGCAGACACCTGAAACCTCCGTGGCTACGCTGAGCTCCTACATATGTTTATTTAGTTATCAATATTTAAAAATGGATATTTCACATAACGATCTCAATTTCTAGCTTCTCTTAAAGCCAAATATCTACAATGGGCTTGTGTTCTCACATAGCAAAAGTCAGATGGACATACACTGTCCCGGTGCCACAGACCCGTCACTCTCATCTCACCCGCCCATTCCGTGATCTCAGATGCCACAGACAAACAAGATTTGGTGGAGATTTAATCCTTGTGAACTCATGAGCACTTTCAAAAGGAAAGCATCCTTAGTTTTTTCATTTCAAAGAGGGACATAAATCTAACAAAGGTGAAAACTAACTAATTTGTACTGTACCTACAGAACATAAAACAGACATCAACAAGTCATCATTGAACCAGGCTCCATCACTTGTCACCGACTTCCAGGGAGTGTGTGGGACATCAAGTGGGTCTGGAGTGATGAAGCTTTGCCCTCTCCATGTGGTTAATATAGCTGAACATACCCCCATAAGCATGTCTGCTCATGCCCTGACAATACCAACCCGTTGAGAGAAATAGCATAGCAGATGATGAAAATGTCACTCTAGCGATTTTTAATTTAGAAGCTTCAAAGTAAATACTTTAGTTATAATCCATAGAATAATTACAGAACTCCAGTGCATTAAAGATATTTAACCATATTATAAATTAACCTGCAATTCCCATTTCTGTAAATTTGGTCTTGGCTCAGACAGCTGCAAAATTTTGCTATTAATTGAGTGCAATTTCATTCCATTCTACTTTCATTATTATTGAGGAAAAGTCTTTTAAATGTGAGGCTAGAAGTGGCATATTATTTTTCATTGCTTTATAGCTTAACAGAAGAGTCCCTGTTTGATGCCCATTTAATGTATTATGTGGTATGTATTGTATTACTAGTACACCAGTATACTAGTATGCCGGTGAATGTAGAATACTCTCTGTCCGAAAATATTTAAAAAAGACTATAATGTATCATTAATTTGGAATTCATTTGATCTTCCCAATTTTTGTTTCGGTTACATGATTCAGGAAGGATAAATTCTCTTCTTTGTGTAAGTCCCATTTATCAAAAATGTTAATAAATAAATATCTATCTTTGAATTAAAACAGTAATGATTTAGCTCACCATGTAGAACCTATTTTTTCTCCCTGTCTATAGGTTGACGAATGTTAAGTGATATCTATAAAAGGTAAATTCTTTTTAAAAGAAAGGATAATTCAATATCTTCCTCAATAATTTATTTTATTACCATACAATCTTTACTACTACAAAATGTTTTTTATATATATTAAAGGAAGAATCATTTGCACCAAATATAAAGCTCATTTTCTTATCCATTTATAATCTGTGTGATCCTGTCATTATATCATTTGGATTCATTGAAACAAAGTAAGAATTTAATTACAATTTTCTTAAGTTTAAAAAATATCCTCGGTGGACTGAATTCAAAGGCTTAAGAAATCAAAAGAATAAGATGGAAGATTGTCAACTAGTTCCTTAACTTGCACTATTTCACTTGAATTCAAACACAGTAAAAGCAAATAAAAAAGCAAAGGATATTTATCACTGGATTGTAGTTACATAAAATAACAGCATGACTTGGATATAATATTGATTGAGTTTTCTTGGAGATATATAATTTAGTTTTATGGTGAATTTCATAATGGAAGTTGTCAAGTGACATTGATGTAGTATATTAATTCCCATTAAGTTTATTATGCTGATCTCAGAAGATGGGACAATTATTATATGTTTAATAATACATATTCCTTGGGTATTGATGTAGGAATTATTATTGTATCTTCAAAAAAAAAAAGCTGTTCCCCTATTGAATTCTCTTCCCAATGAAATCGTCAAGACATTCTACCACTGCAATCCGTAACAGCTCTTTTATCTTTAAATATTGACTAAAAACACAGAATGTGGTTTGCAGTGGCCAGGCCTGGGTTTCCCAGCCTGCGGTGGTGGTGGTAGTACCCCGAGATGGTGCCCTCCAGGGGCTACTGATTGGAACCCCCGAGAATTCTATGGCAGATTCTGCTTTGACTCACATACGCCACTTAAAATAGTTCATCAGACCTAAAACTGCATTAGTTAGAAGTCACACTAATGTTTTATTAGTTAGAAGTCACACTAATGTTTTTATGTTCCATTAAGAAAAAAAGTGCTGCCAATTAAGCAAAGACACACCCCTGATTATAAGACATCTCTGATTTTAGAGGTGTTAAACGTGAAAAGAAAGTATGATGATCTTAAAATGGTGAGAAAATGCGTGGTAATGCAGCCATGTCTCTTGAGGACAACGGGTGATGCAAAGTGTGCGTGTGTGTGTGTGTTAACTGTTAACATGAAAAAGTCTCGTAAAATGTGTCAGTTACTAAAAGATATGTTCCTTGCTCTGAGCATATTCCAGAAAGGTGCTAAGTCAAGGTTGGTCTCTGTAACACAATGTTCTGAATGATAGCTGTTTTCTTCCCCTTTTATCAGGCTCGGGCTTGGTTGTTCACAGATGTACATCTTGTTAGGGAGTTCCTATATACCCCTGGGTCCCTGGACTCCTGCATTTAACTGAATCAACGTGTTTGTACAAGAAGCTGTTCTGTTGCATCTCTACATGCTGTGAAAAAAATTGTACTGGAAGTGTTGCATACACACACACGGGTATCAGGCACTGTTTATACATCTTATAGACATTTAATGTTAATTTTATAATTTGCGCAATAACCTATGAGGTGGTTATGGTGTCTCTTTTATGAATGAAACTGAGGCTTAATGATAGTGTTACTTGTTCATGCAACGCAATTAGCAACTGGTAAAGCCAAGATTCAAACTTAGTTCTGTCATATTCCAAAGCCAGTTGTATATTTTTCACCATTATGGTGCCTCTTCCAAACACATTACATTTTTTATACATTTATCTTATTAGACTGCCTATTTAGTTTTACTTTGACCTGCTCAAAACAGCCTTCAGATAATACACCACTTCACACATACACCCTCTACCAAATTACAGAGGGATGAAGGGAAGGAAAAGAACAAGGAGAGAGGAAGATAGGGTTTCTCTGTTAGTATGTGCGAGTGGTTTTAATAATAAAGCAGAATCAGGAGTTTGGGGTTTGATTTTTCTTGCCCTATTTTCATTTTGATTAGTTTCTTAAGATGTAACAGTTGAGATAAAAGCAGGTAGTCTTCCTCTCTCTGTGCGTTCTTTTCTTTCTCTGAATTAAATAATCTTACATAGAAGCAGAATGAAATCCTTGTTTTCTTGTTTGTTTGTTTTTAGTGCTTTCTTAAGGCCTGCATTTTGTAGAATGGGCAACCAGGTATATAGGAATCTTCCTGAGGTCCAATGGATATAGCATGTGGGAAAAATTGGTGCTATGAAATAATATAGTTTGTGAAATGTCCAGGTACAGCGTTTGGATGATTCCAGTTCTAAAAAGTTAATGACAATATGCTCATCCTTTTAATGGAAACATTACCAGGAGGCTACAGGCTACATAATCCATCATACCGCAGGAAACTTGCTGACTTATGCTTTGTGACGGGCCAGTGAGAAAAATATACAAACTCATACACCACTGTTGCAAATCAATCCTGCGGCAAAGTGGAAATAACTCTTGTACCAATAAGCAGTAAGACCTATGAGAAAAAAAAAATCCTTTTCTGAATTTCCAACTTGCAGATAGAAAGAGAAGCCATCAATCATGCTGGAGAGCTTCCATTTCAGGGCCGTTGTTCTTAAAGACAAACCAGATGATATCAGACAAGACCAGAATATGCAAAGGCCTTTGGATTTTTCCATAGTCTTGGCGCAGGGAGGAAGCAAGGCTGGGGAAGACTGTTTCTCATTTTCTCGTACATGTGAAACTTGAAGTCCAGCAAAGACATGTGCACAGGCTCAGTTTATTGTCAAAATGACTAATTAATCACTCCACAAGTGGCTATTAATCATACATTAATGAGATATTCTCTTTGCTCTGGCAAATAGGGTTTCTGTGGAAATTCTTTCTCCTTGGTACCCAAAGCAAGCTAAAAGCATGCAGAACTCAATTAATCTTACAGCAGCATGGGGTGTTTGAAATTGCTCACAGTTTGAAAAGAAGCAAACAGCAAAGCCATTTAAACTGTCCATATTTCACTGTGTAAATTCAGAAGCACTTAATCATCCCTGCACATTCTTTTGTTCCCTTTCTTCCTCTGTCATGTTATAACTGTGTGTTAAGCCTCCTCATTTATTCCCCCCAGTTTTGTACACTGAAGCACAAACCAAAAAGAGTGGGGCTTCTAAGAAATTGAATTCTCAGTCCTCTTGGATAAACAGAAAATGAACAGCAACACTGTGTGCATGTGTATATATATATTCCAGCAAAAGAGAAATGCTTATATCTAGTTGCATAAATTATGAATGAAATGTCATTGATTACTAAGCAACACCTAGGTTAGGGCTTCACTTCCAGATGGAGCTGGATTGACTTAGAGAGGAAGAGCTGTGAAGTTTGGTCTACTCAATTATTGACAGACAAAGGATTCCATTTTTTATAATTGAAAGTCAACAGATGTTCTTCAGGCACTTCCTCTGTGCCAGGCCCTGTGCTAGGTGCTCAGAATAACAATAGGAATCAGTGTTATTTCTTCCCACATGGTGCTTAGAGTCTAGTGGTAGACGTGATCTCTTCCCAGGAGAGTAAAGGCTGGGGGAGGGGCACACGCGAGGCATGAATACACCAAAAGGCAGATGTGTTACAAGATGGAAAGCCACGAAGGAGGGCTAGACATTGGCTGCCCAGGACAGGGGGTTGAGTATGTGTGAGGATTGGTGCTGGGAAGGGAGGTAGAGGCCACCTCGTGAAGAGTGATATGCTCCCTTCTAAATACTTAGGGAAGTTTCTGTCCAGGGACCTGTCATGATTTGTGTCTGCAATTTCGGCCAGACCTTGGGGGGGTCTAGAAATGAGAATGAGCAAATTTGGCACACGAGAGAGACCTGAATAGCTGCTTCTAAGAAACCTAATTTTAGTGCATTTAATTTCATTAATGGCCCCCATTCTTCCCTCTCTAAAGCCACACCTTGTTCATTATGAAATTTTATACTGCCCTGCTCTGTGGGCAGGGCTCCTTCTGGCTGCGCTTGGCCATGAGATCTATGGGTACATTGTCATTTTTGAATCGTTCTAAAATTAGTCTCAACCTCAGTCTCTTCCTTTTGCACCTTCAGGTTGTATTTGTGTCTCAAAGTGTGGTCAGCTGCCCGCATTTCACTGGGCGCTGGGGGAAAGAGGAAAGGGCGCCGGTCCATTAGAGCTAGAGGACAGAGGGGGAAATAGATCCTCAAGTCTAGTTCCAATTCTCCATCCACAAAGGCTGTCACTGATTTTGCTGTTTAATAGCCTAAGAGCAAACTTATTTTCCTGCCACACAAAATTGATTTTCTCCTCAAGACCACTTCTTTTCAAGAATACTGAAGTTTTACAATGCTATTCCTCCCAAAAGAAAAACTTTGGCCTTATTTATTATAGTAAGAATTTGCTTCATTCCGGGACTTGGATTTCATGTACAAAGATTCTCGCTCTAATCACGGATTTTTCCTGTGAACCCTATGGGACAAGTATAACCATTTAAATAAAAATAGTTTCTCTGATGCTTAAAAAATGTCCTGCTTAGTGCTTCATGGCAAAGGCACGTTGTGTGGGTAGTTTTGGTTCATCTCACAACCTTTTCTCATGTTTTCCTCATTCCGTTTCTTAAATACAAAAGAAACCCAAAGAATTTTCCTGGGTGTTTTAAAAAAATAAAATTTAAGGCTATAAAGTTATAAAGAGATACAGTTTACATTCAATAAAACACACCCACTATAAATATACATTTGATACATTTTGACATATGATCATTTGGTATAACCACTGCCACAATGATGATACAGAATGTTGATCCCCATCTTAGGGAGTCCCTAACTTGCAAACCCAGCCCCAGGTAACCACCCATCTGTTGTTTATCATTGGAGATTAAATTGTATTTTTTAGTAGCACATAAAAATGGAACATTATGTATACATTGTGTATTGACTGTATATAATGTATGCCCCTGTCTGTCTTTTTCTTTCTGTTCATCACAATGATTTTGAGATGTTTGAATCAGTAGTTCCTTCCTAGTAATCACTGAGTCGTGTTCATTTTATGGGTATATAATAATTTGTTGGCACATTCACCTGCCCGGGTATGTTTGTACTGTTTTTAGTTTGGAACTATTTTAAATATAGCTCCTATGGATGTTGCATGAAAGAAATTGCTTAGATGCATGTTTTCATTTCATTTGGGTAAACACCAAAGAGGAGAATTGCCGGGTCATACTGCAAATGTATGATGGCTTCATAAGAAACTGCCTAATTATGTTCCAAAGTGGGTTGTGCAGTTTTACATTTGTATCCACTGTGTATAAGCATTCTAGCTGCTCCATATGCTCATTAGTCTTTACTATTCAATCTGTTTAAGTATCAGCCATTCTAGAAGCTGTGCACTAGTATTTAATTGTAGTTTTAATTTGAATTTCCCTAATGAATAACACTTTTGATCAAATTTTCATGTTCTTGTTTGCAGTTTACATATCTTCTCTGTTGAAATGTTTTGTCTATTTTTAAAAGTCAGTTTCTTTGTCTTGTTGTTGAGTCTGAATAGTTCTTTGTATGTTTGGATGCAATCAAAGATATCCTTCATCAAATGCATGTTTTATTTATGCTGTTTCACAGTCTACGGCTTACATTTTTATTTATTAACAATGACCTTTAGACAGCAACATTATTTTTGGATAAATCTAATTAATTTCTTATAATTCATGCTTTTATGTCTTAAGGAAACTTTATTTAATGCAAGCTCATAAATATATTAATTTTTTTCAGAAACTTCATAGTGTGATGTTTAACACCATAGTTTTATGACCTATCTTAATTAATTTTTGTATATGGTGTGAATCAAGGGTCATATTTTTTATAGATGGCTATCTAATTGTTTGAACACTATTTATTGAGAAGAATCCCTTTTTTAAGTTGAATAATATCAGAATTTTGAATTAAAAATCAATTGACTTTATCCATTTGCAGGTTGGTTTCCGAACTTGCTATTCCCAAGCCATTAATCTTTTCAACTATTTTTATCCACCCAATACTATAGTTTTATAATAAATTTGGAATCAGTTCTTCAACTTCATTATTATTTTCCAAAGTTGTATGACTATTCTAGATACTTTTCATTTCCATATATATTAAAGTCAACTTGTAGGTTTCTACCAAAAAAAACCTGCTGAGATTTTGACTTAGATTCTATTGAATCAATGGATCAATTTGGAAGAATTGACATGGTAACAAAATATGCACTTCTGCCTATGTACAAAGTATCTCTAGTTATCTCGGACTTTAATTTCTCTCAGTAATGCTTTTTAGTTTTTATTAGTTTTTAGTGTATGCATAATTCATATATTTATTCATTTTGTCACTAAGTATTTAATGGTTTTGATGCTATTAAAATGATATTGTATTTTTTAGTTTCATTCCCAGTTCATTGTCAATATATAAAAACAACCAATTTAAATTTTTTATTAATAGACTTTATTTTTTATTTATTTATTTTTTTTTTGTAGAGACAGAGTCTCACTGTACCGCCCTCGGGTAGAGTGCCATGGCGTCACATGGCTCACAGCAACCTCTAACTCTTGGGCTTACGCGATTCTCTTGCCTCAGCCTCCCGAGCAGCTGGGACTACAGGCACCCGTCACAACGCCCCGCTATTTTATTTTTTGTTGCAGTTTGGCTGGGGCTGGGTTTGAACCCGCCTCGCTCGGAATATGGGGCTGGCGCCCTACTCAGTGAGCCACAGGCGCCGCCCAATAGACTTTATTTTTAAAAATAGTTTTAGACTTAAGGAAAATTTGAGCAGATAGTGGGACGTCCCATCTACAAATCACCCCCACCCCAATGCTTTCCCTATTATTAACATCTTATATATGGTGCATATGTTAAAGAGCCAATATTGGTACGTTAACTGAAATCTACAGTTTATTCAGATTTCCTAATGTTCTCTTTTCAGTTCCAAGGTCCACTCAGGATACCACGTTTCATCTCCTTGTCACATCTTTTTGGCTGTGACAGCTTCTTAGACTCCTTATTTTTTATGAACTTGACGGTTTGGGGAGTTTTGGTCTAGTACATTGCAGGATGTTCCTCTATTAGAATTTGTTATGGTTGTTAGTATGATTAGACTGGGGTTATTGATTTAGGAGAGGACCACGGTGGTATAGTGCCATTTTCCATTATAACATCATGTCAAGGTCACATATAATCCACATAATTCCTGACTACTGATGTTGATCTTGGTGAGTAGTGTTTGTCAGGTTTCTCCCATGTAAAGCTTTACCAGCTTTCCATATGGCCTTTGAGTTAAATAAGAGTTCCTTCTGGTGTCTCCAAACCTAATTCATTAGCGCATGATCATTCTAGCCTCTCACTCTGCCTATTCATTCATTCCAACAGTGTATAAACTGGCATCAACCATCTGTCATCCATTCACTAAATTGTTCAATTCCAGTGTACAAGTATACGGAACTAGAAATTTTAACTCATACCCTAATGGGAAATGACTTTTTCAACTAGAGTACATTTATGTATGTGTACTTCTTATTGCCTTTAATTTGACAAACTACCCTTATTTCTGAAGTTACTTAGGTCAGCACCTTGTTCTCCAACCTTGTTTCATCTCGTTTTTATTCTTTCTTGGCTTCCTAAATGATTTTTTAGTATTTGTTTACCTTAAGGTTCACTCTTTGTGCTGTAACATACTGTAGATTTTGACCAATGCATAACGTTACGTAGCCACCATCACAGTGTGGTACAGAATAGTTTTACCATTCTGAAAATCCTCTGTGCCTCCCACGTTCATCTCTCCCTTTGTTCCTCCTTCCCCTTGGCAACCAGCAATCTTTTTACTGTCCTACAAGTTTTGGCTTTTCCAGAATGTCATGTAATTGGATCATAAAGTATGCAGCCTTCTCAGACTGTTTTCATTCAATTATTAATATGGTCTTTTGTGGCTTGATAGCACCTTTCTTTTTAGCAATGAACAAATTCCATGTTACGTATGTGCCAGAATTTATTCTTGTATTGAAGGACATCTTGGTAGCAATCATAAATAAAGCTGCAGTAAATACTCACGTGCAGGTTTTTGGGTAGACACATTTTCACATTGTGTGGTTAGTACTTAGCAGCATGACTTCTGGATAGCATGGTAGGACTATATTTAGCTTTGTCTTCTAAAATGCCTATACTCTTTCTCATTTTTACCAGCAAAAAATGAGAATTTCTGTTGCTTCACATTATTGTAAGCATTTTTTTTAACTTTAGCCGTTTTAATAGATATGTAATAGTATCTTGTTTTGTTTCAATTTGCAGTTTCCTAATGACATGATGCAGAGCACCTTTTCATATTCTTATTTTCCATCTTCTTTGGTGAAATGTCTGTTCACATCTTTTGCCCATTTTTCAGTTGGGTTGTTTGTTTCCTGATTGTTTACTTTTAAAAATTCTTTGTATATTTTGGCAACGAGTCTTTTATCAGATATGTGTTTTACAAATGTTTTCTCCTGGTCTGTGGCTAGTTTTCTCTTTTAAGAGTATCTTTTGAAGAGCAAAAACTTTTTAATGAAGTCAACTTTTTCTTTCATAGTTTGTATGTTTGATGTTATATCTAAAAAGGCATCACCAAACTTTTGAAAAGTGTAAGGTGTCTAGGTTATTTGGCCTATGAACACTCAATTGTTCCATCATCATTTGTTGAAAAGCCTATTTTTTCCCCTTCATTGAAGTGACTTTCCCCTTTGTCAAAGATCAATGGACTATGTTTATGTAGAAGTTTTCCTGGGATTTTAATTTTGTTTCATGGAGCTATGTAGACACAAAGCTTGCCATCTAATACTGTGCTGTCCTTACTACTATAACTTCATGGTAAGTCTGGAAGTTGGGTAATGCAAGTTCTCCAACTTTGTTCTTTTGCTTCAGTATTATGTTGACTATTATAGCTTTCTGGAATTTTGATTGTGTTTTCATTGACTCTGAAGATCAAGTGGGGAAGAGTTGACATTTTAACAATAATGGATCTTCTGCTCTATGGTATAGAATATATCTCCATTTATTTAGATCTTTATTTTTTCATTAGAATTTTGCTGTTTTTCATATGTAGATCCTTTACATATTTCACTAGATTTATCCCTAATTCCTTTCTATTGTGTCATATACTTACATGTTCTTTAAATTAAAACAGAGGGCTGGACAAACCAGTTGACTTAAAGTTGATATTCTTGCCAGTGAAATAGAGGGAGCAAAGCTTGTAGCAAAGAAAGAGTTGATGTAAGCAGTACAGGGAACACTCTCTGTGCTTAAAGCTGAGAGAATGGTGTAAAGACTGAGGCGTTAGAGGCAAAGGTGCCTATATGGAAGTGTGTGCAATGGTGGCATTTTATGTATAAAATTAACTTACATCTAGCCTCACCAGCCAGTTAGCATCCTGTCATGTAAGGTCATGCTAAAGTAAAAAGGATCTATGTGCCTAACTGAAGTATCATTGGGGTGATAACATGTAAGAAAACAATGATTGTTATCCATTTTCTGTGGGTCATGTAGTCTCCCTTTTATATCACTGGAACATATTTTGTTAAATATAACCTTTGAATCATTGCACTAGTAAGCTGCTTAGGGATTGTTGTATGCTTTGTACACTACCTGTTATTTTTTTCTTTAGAGCTTCTGATATCTTTCTCCTTCTGGGCTCCTTGAAAGAGTAGAAATTTTCTTTGACCTCATTCCTTTCACAATTTCCTATTCAATCACTTCTTTGCAATAAATGTATTTTCATCCCCACATGCTTATTGAAAGTTTATTTCACTATCTGGGTCTTTGGCTGCCAGGGTTTACAACATATTGTCAGATGTTACGAAGCAGGTCCAGCAGAGAAATTACACTGAAACATGCATTGAATAAATCCTTTGGATACAATAATGATTGCCTATGGAGGAGCTAGGCCAGCAGGCTTGATGCCAACAAAATGATGCCAATGTCAGCCTAGCAACATCAACTCAATACAATGCTATTGATATCAGCATCTTATTAGAGTAATAGACTAATGTCATTGGCACCACTACAGAATGGACCTGATACAGGCTATTTGACCCTTGCTGGTTCAGAGTCACTCATAATTTACCTTCTGGAGGTGGGACATGTGGCACAATTTGTAGGTATGAGATGAATGGACACTTGACCAATACTTGATGGTATAACATATTCCATACCACTTGTTGCTAGCAGGTATTTTAAAATTTATTTCTTTTTTAATTCAATAAAAATAACATGGCATAATATGTAATGGAAAGGCTGAATTTATTTTGTTATTTTAATCCACATGTGCTTTCTAGATCAGGAGACCTGAGCAGTACCGCAATAAGGAATAGAGCTCCATGCCTTGCTACCTAACGCTTCTTCCAGGTGCATAGAAAAATCCCAGCCATGGCTTGATTTCCACACTTTACAGATTTTCTTTTTGCATAGCATGGGGATGCTCGATCTTCACTTGCAAGCTTAGACTTCTCTCAAACTTTAGATCAAATCCTCAAAGTTTCAGATTTCCAAGTGAATGGAATAGATAGGAGCTAGAACGTAAGCAAAACAAGAAACAATGAACTTCGACCCAGCTTTACATACTGCAACCTTATTCTGTTATCAAAGGTCATGCTAGTGGAGACCTTTGAGCCTTCAGTCAGGTAAATTCTCCACAACGAGTGTTTCTTTTGTGATTCTCACCCCTTAGGATACTGTGTATCTAATGTTGTCACCTGAGAGAATTCTCCCAACTATCTACTTGTTTTGGTCTAGGAATAGTGTCAGATCATAAATCGTATCACCAAACTTTACTTGACTTTTCAGGGACAATGAACATCCTTTGTTTAAAACATTCCTGTGGCTCAGTGAGTAGGGTGCCGGCTCCATATACCGAGGGTGGTGGGTTCAAGCCCAGCCCCGGCCAAATTGCAACAAAAAAATAGCCAGGCGTTGTGGCAGGCGCCTGTAGTCCCAGCTACTTGGGAGGCTGAGGCAAGAGAATCGCCTAAACCCAGGAGTTGGAGGTTGCTGTGAGCTGTGATGCCATAGCACTCTACCAAGGGTGATAAAGTGAAACTTTGTCTCTAAAAAAAAAAAAAAAATCCTTAAACATATTTTGACCCTGAACTGCCATTTATTATTTTATCCTGTGTACTGCGAACATCATAATCTATTTGCTTCACATATCTGAATAATTTTCATTCTCTTTTTATTTATGGTTTACATATATTTTAGAGATATCGCTGTGTTTTCATCACGAGAGATCTAATAGTGAGACATGACCTTGGTGTTCCACTAGCAGCTAAGATAAAAAAAGATGCAAAGGACCTCCCCACAATCCACAGACAGAACTAAAAACCAGTCTTTTCTCTGGGGCTAGCAAAGAACAATGGACAAAGAAAGTCCCAATAAACTAAATTCCAGAAGGAAATGAGACTTTCACAGGTGATCAGAAAGCTGTGGAAGCTTCTAAGCCACGTGGCGTTTTCCTGGTTTGATGGGGTGAAGAACCAACTGGGCATATACAGAGAAACTTTGTAGGAAGGAAAAGAAATCAGCCAAAGCTTACACAAAAATGTGGGCCAGGGAAACAGCTGGAATCCAAAAGAGACAGAGATCTAAAAAACAAATTTCTTGGCCTGAATGTTTGCCACAAATGTTGCCAGGAAAGTGGCAATGGGAGAAGATCTGGGAATCAGGGAGAAATTTCCGACTTGTGCACATTCTCGAGGTTTGAATTGTAAGGCTCTGCGTAAGTTGAATAAAAGGAAAATCAAAGGTATCTGAAACGATGGCCCCACTGTATTCCAGCTCAAACACTGACAACATCAAATATTTAAATTTGCCATGAGAGGGGAATAGTTGGGCTGATCATAGATGAATTCATCTAATAAAAGCTGAAGTCTTAGATCAACCTCATTCTAGCTGTAAAGTGGCTTATAATCTCTGTAAAATAAGCAAAATAAAAGAAAACAATTATATCTCCGTCTCCATTGTTCCATGCTGTAAAAACTACATGAGAATCTCTATGTGTGAGAAGCAAGAAAATGTGATAATCAAAAGCAAATAGGGCCAATGGAAGGAAGCCTATAGACGTCTCAGTTGTGTGAATTAGCCGACCAGACCTCAAAACAACAATTATGAAAATGTTAGGGTTTATACAAAAAGAGAAATGCAATGGCAAAGATATGTGATGTTTTAGGAAAGAAATGGAAATTTCCAAAAATGAATCAATGTAAAAACAAAAAAATGAAAAATAAAGTAACTGAAATCAACACTTTTTTGGGTGAAAGTAACTCTGAATTAAAGCGGGAGAAAAAAAAATCAGTGAACCAAACTTTAGGATGTATCAATAAAAAGTATTTGACTACAATGGAGAAAAAAATGAAAATAACATAGCCCTACAAATTTTCAGGAATACTATAGCTATGGAGTTTTAGAGAGAAAAAGAGAGAAGGGGTGAAATATTATTTGAAGAAATAATGATTGAAAAAATTCCAAATATGATGGAAGTAATAATGCATAAACCTAATCAACAAAGGTAGGATAATGATCAAGAAAAACATATTGAGACATAGTACAATCAAATTGTTCAAAACCAAAATTAAAGAGAAAATCTTAAAAGCAATTGAAGAAAAAAATATGCAAAAATGAACTTCTCATACATTTTCCGTAAGAATGTAAAATAGTACGAACACTTTGGAAACTGTGTAACAATTTCATATTTCAACAATTTCAAATGCATTTCTTCCCTGTAACCTAGAAAGTGTATTTCTATGTATTCATCTGTTGGAAATAAAAATTATATGTACATTAACATTTGCATAGTATTGACTGCAGCTTAAGTCATAATAGGAAAGACCTGGAAACAACTTAAATGTACATTAATTGATTTAACAAACAAATTATGATAGACTCATACAACAAATTTAGTAATAAAAAGAACAAACTACTGATACAAAAGGGATGAATCTCACAAACATACGTTGAATGACAAAAAGCAAGACCCCATATGGATACATACTGTATGATTCCATTTCTATGAAACTCAAGAATAGGCAAAGCTAATTCATGGGGATAGAAATCAGAGTGGGAACTGACTCTAGAGATTGGGGTGTTAACAGAGAGTATTGAACTTTTTGGGTTGGTGGAAGTGTTCTATATTAACAGGGTATAGAACTTTTGGGGCTGGTGGAAGTGTTCTATATTAACAGAGTATAGAACTTTTTGGGTTGGTGGAAGTGTTCTATATTAACAGAGTACAGAACTTTGGAGTTGGTGGAAGTGTTCTAGATGAGGGTCACTATGAAAGTTTGGAGACAGACTGTGTTATGGTCCATTATTTCACATCCAAGAAACACAGGCGACAGCATCCTTTCTTGGTAGGCTTATGAGTGTTGCTGACAGGGCTTCATTTGTTTCCATCCACACGATTTTACTTTTCTTCATTTTTGTGTATCTCAAAAGTTTTGTGATAACTCCGAATCCCAATTAGTATATCCCATAGATGGTTACATTTTCCAGAGTATTTTGAGTATTAACTGTGAAGGTGTACACTTTCTGCATGTTAATTATTCCTCAGTGTAAACAAGACATAGTCTTTCATTTATACTGAGGAGCTTTCATATAAACGTGGAAGAAATAACATCATCAAACAATTATGTAAATACATGGTTATAAACCATTAGGTATGCTAGGAAAGAACAAGACATAAACTTAAATATTAAAGGGAAACTAATTCAATCTGGGGAATCAGGTAAGGTTTTCCAGAGGGAATAACATTTGAACTGAATGAAGGTTGAACAGGTGATAACTAGAGAAGTGTTGCAGTTAGGGGGAAAAGGACTTTCCAGGCAGAAGAGGTCAACCAGCTGTGCAAAGGACGTTTAATAAAGGAAAGCATATAAGAAATTCAGAAAGAAAGTTATTGCGACCAGAAGGCATACAGTGAGAGTGTAAGAAATGTGGCCGATAAGGCTAATTGTGCACAGCACATTTAAGATTATAGTAAAGATATTGTTGTTTATCCTAAGGATGGTAGTAAATGACTCATGTATCTTACATAAGAAACCGGAATGATCAACTACATTTTCCAAACCTCCATTTCACATCATGAAAAATGAATGTGAAATACTCAAGAATTAATATGGAAAAATCAATTAGGAGATTATTGCTATAGCCCAGGAGTCATCATGCCCACTTGGGCTAGGACGGTGGCAGTAGTGATAAAGCTATTCAGGAGAGATTTCTTGAAGAATAGATTGAGGTCATGGTGAGAAGTTGTTCCACACATGACCTCTAAGTTTCTGGTCTGTGAAACTAGAAGAAATCTGATGTCAGTCACTGAGATAAGCTAGAAATGGACTAAATTTAGGGGCACAATATATATGAGTTGGCTTTGAACAAATACAGATTTTTATGTCCTTGAGACTTCTAAGCAGATATTAAGAAGTTGATATGCACAAAAATGGTTTGAGCTGGAAATGTATTTGCTGCATACTCAGAAGTATGCTGATGATTTGGTCACTGGCATTGATCAAGGTCTAAAGGATGATTAAAGATTGAGAAGAGCTTAAGGCCAAACTTTGAGAACTTCCCAGCTAGAAAGAATTAGCTAGCAAAGGAGACCAAGAAAAGACAGCCAGAGAAGTAGGAAACCAAGCCAACAAGAAAATGTTTCAAAAGTGACAAAATACCAACCAGGATCTAATGTTATTGTGAAACCTAAGAGGAGAACTAGAAAATGCCTATTTAACTTACTGATAAAATAGATTTAGGTGTCCATGGAAGTAAAAAGTTCTGGTGCCACAGGGATTCTATCTACAACTATTCATGGATGAGCTGACAGTGCTCAGTGAATTCTCCAAAACTGCCTGTAAATCTTTGTATGTAGGCCTATGCACTTTTCTGGAAAGAATCTCTAGATTTAATCATGTATTGCTCTGAGAAAGTCAACTATCCACTTCCCTCGCTTGGGTTATGTGTGTGCATGCCTGTGTGTTATCTTTTAGATTCTAGCTGATCTTTGCTGAAGAATATCAATATTTGCTTTATTTTTCTCACATTGACAGACTAAACATAAGGCTGGTTTAGTTTTATCCTCAATGAGCAGCATAAGGAATAATAATAAATTTTCAATAGAAGCTTTGATATCGGGACAACAGCATTAAATTTAGACCAGAAGAACAGAACTTCTAGTCACTTCCTAGCTATGAGATCTTAGGTGAGAAGCTTGAACATTCTATACCTCAATTTCTTCATCTGTAAAATAGGAAAAACACTATCAGCTTTATAGAGTTACTGGGGAGTAAAATGAGACGTTGATATAGAAAGCACGTTAAAATTATAACCTGCTATAAGACAAATTTTTAATAAATTTGAGGCATAACTGGCTAATTGGTGAGTCGGATGTAAGTTAATTTTACACATTATGATAAAAATTAGAAGCAACTACATCCAGGGTATCCACAGTCCCCCTGTGGTTGTCACTGGTGGTCTCCACATTGCAGTTGGACACTTTACCAAAGGTGACTGTCAGCCCATGCTGGCTTGAGAGCTGGATGTGTGGGCAGCAACATTGGTCACCCTCACTAACTTGAGTACAGCCCTACCCATCTCACATCTACAATTTGAGCTGCCCTGCTCACATCTACAATTTGTGATGTTTATTGCTCTGTGTGGCTTGAGTGTAGTCCCACTCATACTCTCTGGTGGCAATGATCAATGGCCTGCTGAGCCACAGACAGCCATGCTTGTCAGCCTCTGTTGGCTTGAGCGCAACTCCACCCATGCCCTTGGGTGATGGTGACTGTCAGATCTTCTGTGAGTGGAATTTGTCAGTAGACCCCATCTTAAGCACAGCTCTGCTTACATTGATAGACACCCATGATTGTCACCCACCCAGGTTCCCTGCTAGCAGTGGGGGTTCATGGCTCCTGCCCACTAGACTCACAAGAGTGCTCAGCTTCTCCCTCCCTTCCTGCTCCTAACCTGGCAGGAGTGATGGGGAGGCAGCAGCAATGGGTCTGACCTCTGGGCAGACAGCACTCTGGGTCTAGGTTATTAACATGGTGCCAGGCACAGTGCCAGGAGTCATAAGCCAGTGGGGAAAGGCCACTGATCAGTCTTGTGGCTTCTTGTGGTTCCACATGCCAACCTTCTGTAGTGGAGGGTCTCTGCTGCAGGTCAGGTAGCAATGACCATGGGGATTGTGTGTGTGTGGAGCTCACAATCCTCTCCTCTGTGCCTGCCCCAGGTGTGCACTCATCTGCCCCATGTACCTCCAAACTGCAGAGCTGGGTTCCTCCCTCTCTTAGCCTTCACCCTGAGTGCCTCCTGTCACCTCTCTGTTGACTCAGGAGGCTCTCTTATAGGATAGTCTGAAAATGGATATCCACTCACCACCTCGAATCCTCTCCAGGACAGTGGCATGTTCAGGCAGTTTTTAGTCTGCCATCTTGGCCCACAGATCTCAACTATAGTCCTTTATTATGTATAGTTTATGTGAAGAGTTTTGATTAATTAATTAATATCTTAATTAGCATTATAGTAGATAGAGGTGGATAGGCAAACTTAAGAAGCACTTTCTTCATGCCTCAGGAAAAGTAGTTGACAGAGCTTTCCATTCCACTAGTGCTTACCATCCAGGCTCCAATAAAAACAACAAAACAAAACACAAAATCCACATCCATTTATGAAGTCAGGTCAAAGGTCTTCCTTGTTTTTGGTAAATGAAACAATCTAAGCAGAATCAAATACATACTATGCAAAGTAGGGAAAAGATGAAATTTAGTTTGGGAGCAAAATCTTTCAAGGCTTAAATGCGGCCTCTTCTTCCATTGCCAAATAGTTACTTACTTAGTTTTTTATGTTTTTACTTTAGAAGTTTTTATTCACATATGATGAATGTAGTAAAATGAATTTTCCTTTCTTAATAGTAGACTGAGTTCTCTTAACCCATATGCCAAAGAAAATAACAAGCCATTCAGTCCTGCAAGGTCTCAAATTGCCCAGACTCACGGCCACTTCATTTTGAGGGGAGTTGTTTTTTGTTAACTTCTCCATTAATAGTATAAATCTGTTGCCTGATTGAAATGTCCTATGAAATTTCCCCATTCAACTCAAATCTGAAAGTCTTCCCTCCACAGCAAAATTTTGAAATATTGCTTCTGATACTGTGAAATAAAATGTAGTCTAGATTTGACAAGTAAAGATTACGTTGGAACAGGTATGTGGCTTCCCCTCCCTGAAGGCTGAAGGTAAGCCCACAGCACTGGATGTGCTTACCTTGTGCAGGTGCTATTGTTAGAAGAGGCTGCTGGACTCTCTTTGTCTATAGCTAAGGACAAGTCCAAAGACCATAGTCGAAATAATCTCTTATACAATATTGACTTCAAATCACATTTAAACAATTGATGAAGATTTACTAAAAATCAAAACATCTATTAAAAAATTAAATATAGATATACTAGAGAAAATTTTATTTTCCAAGGAATTAGTATAACATGGCCTTTTGTTTTATATGCTAATTGAACTATTTGATTTTAGGAAAATATGTGACGTTATCCCTGTAAAGCAGCAAGTCATTTTCTTTTGAAATTATTTCCCTTCACAGTAGTCTTGTGAGAAGATTTGCACCTTAATTCAATGATGTTGTCAAATCTTAAAATATTTCCTGAAATATATTTTGGAATGATTGTCATAGTATTTTACCATCTGACCTTCTTTACCAGATTTTCCTCCAAATGAGCCTTGATGATTTGGAGAAAAAAAAAAATCTGTGCCCAGAGATGAAGATTTTCTATGAAAGATGGTGTTTTCATAAATCAACTTTAGGCTTTGAAGGATATATCTTAAGTAGTTATTCCCAACCTTTTTTCATGATTGGCAACATTATTGAAAATAAGAACACAAAATTTCTAACTGTCAAATGTAGGATGGCATCTTACCCCTGTTTGCTAAGGACCTCCTCACTTTCTGTACTAAGCATCGTGCATCCTAGGAAATACCTCAGTCCCAAGAAAAAGAAGAAAGACCACTCTACAAAGGGGATTGTTTTTATTTGGATCATGGTAATCTTAGATTCTATTGAGGTACATGGAATTTAAAAGAGAATCACGTTCTGCTGTCATAAACTGCTGGCTTTATTTCAATAGCTGTTCTTTGCTTCTTTCATTTTAAATAATAGAATTCTAAATATATAGCTTGGCACAAAGTTGCTCAGAATAAGGACTGTATTTTCTAGTTTCTTTCTCCGGAGGTGTGGCTATGTGACTAAGAATTGGACAATGGAACATGTGTGTAAGTAATACATGGAACTCCTGAGACATGTCCTTATGGGGGGAGGATGTGCCCTGCTCCTCCCTCTCTGCACCTGCTACTTTATTGGATAATGAGATAATCTTAGAAGTGAAAGTTGTGCCCATTAGAGCTAGATCAGTGTCACTGTGGGGCGCCTGGATTGGTTACCTCTGACTTTCTCGACCCCAGACAGAGAGGTAAATTTCATATTTTAAATCTATTGCTTTTGAGGTTTTTCAGTTACGAATTTGAATCAAATCCTCTGATGCATAAGCAAGAAGTTCTGACAAGAAAGAATATTTCTCAACTCCTCCACAGTCAGAGGAAAACCCAAGCTTTCTGAAGGCCGCGATTCCTCATCTTAGTTTCTCAATCTTTATTTGTCTCCAGAGTTACAAAGTTATAAGTTTAAAATTCATTTTACTCACTTTAATTTAAAGTGTAAAATACAGGTCAAAGCAAAGATTTTACAAAGGAGAGGAAATTAAACCAGACATTCGCTCTTTAAAAGTTTTTATAGCAACTTCTCCCATAAGATTTTGGAGGGAGGGCAATTGAAGCAGCTTCAAAAATACACTACTGGGACTTGATCAAACTAAAAAGCTTCTGCACAGCTAAGAACACAGTAAGCAGAGCAAGCAGACAGCCCTCAGAATGGGAGAAGATATTTGCAGGGTATATCTCTGACAAAGGTTTAATAACCAGAATCCACAGAGAACTCAAACGCATCAGCAAGAAAAAAACAAGGGATCCCATCACAGGCTGGGCAAGGGATTTGAAGAGAAACTTCTCTGAAGAAGACAGGCGCACGGCCTTCAGACATATGAAAAAATGCTCATCATCTTTAATCATCAGAGAAATGCAAATCAAAACTACTTTGAGATATCATCTAACTCCAATGAGACTAGCCTATATCACAAAATCTCAAGACCAGAGATGTTGGCGTGGATACGGAGAAAAGGGAACACTTCTGCACTGCTGGTGGGAATGCAAATTAATACATTCCTTTTGGAAAGATATATGGAGAACACTCAGAGATCTAAAAATAGATCTGCCATTCAATCCTGTAATTCCTCTGCTGGGCATATACCCAGAAGACCAAAAATCACAACATAACAAAGATATTTGTACCAGAATGTTTATTGCAGCCCAATTCATAATAGCTAAGTCATGGAAAAAGCCCAAGTGCCCATCGATCCACGAATGGATTAATAAATTGTGGTATATGTATACCATGGAATACTATGCAGCCTTAAAGAAAGATGGAGACTTTACCTCTTTCATGTTTACATGGATGGAGCTGGAACATATTCTTCTTAGTAAAGTATCCCAAGAATGGAAGAAAAAATACCCAATGTACACAGCCCTACTATGAAACTAATTTGGGACTCTCACATGAAAGCTATAACCCAGCTACAACTTAACAATAGGGGGAAGTGCGAAAGGTGGGGGGTGGGTAGAGGGAGGGGAATCGGTGGGATCACACCTGTGCTGCATATTACAGGGGTATTTGCGAAACTTGGTAAATGTAGAATGTAAATGTTTTGGCACAGTAACTGAGATAACGCCAGAAAGGCTATGTTAACCACTGTGATAAAAATGTGTCAAATGGTTTATGAAGTGAGTGTATGATGCCCCATAATCATATCATTGTATACAGTTATGATTTAATAAAAAAAAAAAAAGATTTTGGAGGGAGGGATTTTGTAGCATTTTTGAGAAGTCTTGAAATTCTTCACTATCCTTGTCTTTAATCACAGCCCAGTCTCTTGGCTCTCCTTATAACTCTAATAATTCTTTTCAAATTGCTTTGTGGACACTTCTGGCTTCACCAATATTTTTTTATATACCTCAGGGCTTCACCTTTAATCAAATACTTTCCCTCCCCTTAAACTATATTTTTAGTTTATCTTATCTCCTTTTTTATTGCAATTAACTTCATTTATTTAAAGTTCTATACATGTTGGCATATCATTACTTATTTTACTTTTCTATAGTTCTGGCTCTTCTCTTCACTCATAATTTACTTATTTCTGCCTTATTTCTGTTTCCCTAAATACAGATGTGAACTGAATTACATATTAACTTATTGTTTTTAGTGTACTCTTTATTCTCTCTTTTCTCTTCCATCTAAAAGAGAACACTTTGAACTTCCCTTGGGCCAGGGACATGCTTTTGACTATAACCCAAACATTACAGCTCAGTACATAACACACACACACACACACACACACACACACACAGAGATTGGAATAGAAGAGAAAACATCTCTTTGTATTATAATGATAAGGTACATCTAATATGTAGTATAGGAAGAGTAAATAATCTTTTGTTTCATTTCACACACACATACACACAATTACTTAATATGTGACATGCACTCCACTTTTTGGACTCATCCATTCCTGTCTACTTTATTCTATTTGGTTAAAATTGAATATTTATTTTATAATCCACTAATGGATTGAATATTCATTTTATGATCCACTAATAGTTATACAATTGAAAAACGCTCACTAAAAAATTGTTATCAGAAGAGAACAGAAATAAGAAATATTCTCCATTCTCCATACTCTAGGAGTTTTCTAAAACACTGGCTGAAAAGCAATCACTAGTACTTCTGTTTATGGTAGCATACTATATTTTCATTGTCACAGTGAAGTAGGGGATTGGATTTAATCTTTTTTTGTATTTTATTTGTACCTGGTAAATCGTTTTTCCTTTTAGATATTTCAATCGATTTAGAGAGTACAAGTGGTTTTTTTGATATATGGATGAATTTTATCATAGTAAAGGTAGGGCTTTTAGGGGAGTCATAACCCAAATAGTATACATTGTACCCAATAGGTAATTTTTAATCACTTACTCCCCTCATTTTACCCCCTCTGAGTCTCCAAAGTCTGTTATACCAATCTATATGACCATGCATAGCCATTGCTTGTTTCCCACTTATAAGTGAAAACATGTGGTACATGGTATTTGTTTATCCATTCCTGAGATACTTCACTTAGGATAATGGCTTCCAGTTCCATCCAAATTGCTGTGAATGACATTATTTCATTCTCTTCTACAGCCTACTCGTATTACCTGGCCATTATAATAGGGGAAGGTGGTATTTTATTGTGTTTATAATTTGCATTTCCTTGATTATTAATGATGTTGAGCATTTATCATGTTCATTGGCCATTTATCTTCTTTTGAAAAATGTCTGTTCATGTCTTTTGGCCACTTTTTAATGGGGTTATTTAGGTTTTTTCTTGCTGATTTATGTTAGTTCCTTGTAGTTTCTGAATATTAGTCCTTTGTTAGATGTATTGTTTGTGAATATTTTCTACCATTTTGTAGGTTTTCTGTCTACTTCGTTGGTTATTTCGTTTGTTGTGCAGGAAATTTTCAGCTTGATTAAGTTCCATTTATTTGCTTTTGGGGTCTTAGGCATAAAATCTTTGCCTAGGCCTATGTCCAGAAGAATTTTTCCTAGGTTTTCTTCTAGAATTTTTGTGACTCAAGTCTTACATTTAAGACCTTTAATCCCTTTTGAGTTAATTTTTGTTCATGGTGAGAGATAAGGGTCTAGTTTCTTTCTCTTGTGTATGGCTCTACAGTTCTCCCAGTACCGTTTATTGAATAGGGTGTCCTTACCTCAGTGTGTATTTTTGTCTGCTTTGTTAAAAATCAGTTGGTTGTAGGTATATGGTTTTATTTCTGGGTTATTTGTTCTGTTTCATTGATCTATGTGTCAATACTTACATTGATACCATGCTGTTTTGATTACCAGAGCCTCGTAGTATGATTTGAAAACAGTTAATGATGCCTTCAGATGTTTGTTTGTTTGTTTGTTTGTTTGTTTTTCCTTATGATGACTTTGGCTATGTAGGCTCTTTTTTCATTGTCAAAGTGAATGAGGATTGGATTTAAACTGTTTTTGTATTTTATTTGTACTTGATAAATCTTTTTTTTTCCTTTTAAATATTTCAATAGATTTAGAGAGTACAAGTGGGGTTTTTTTGATATATGGATAAATTTTATCATAGTAAAGGTAGGGAACCTTACCTATGGTAAAGGAGGATTGTTTTTACTAATTCTGTGAAAGTTAATGTTGGTATTGCATTAAATTTGTCAATCACTTTGGGCGGAATAAACATTTTAATAATATTGCTTCTTCAAATCCATGAGCGTGGGGTGTTTTTTCTATTTGTGTCATCAGTGATTTCTTTCTTCAGTGTTTTGTAATTGTCTTGTGGAGACCTTTCACCTCCCTCATTAAATATATTCCTATGTATTTTTATTTTTTTGCAGCTATTATAAATGGTATTTAGTTCTTGACTTGATTTTCAGCTTCACTGTTACACTGTGTACAAATGCTACTGATTTGTGTACCTTAATTTTGTAACTTGAGATTTTGCTGAATTTATTTATCAATTCTAGAATCTTTTGAAGGATTCTTTAGGATTTTCTGGATATAAGATGGTATCATTGGCAGATCTGTTTAGTTTGACCTCATCTTTTCTTATTTAGATGTCCTTTCTTTCTTTCCTTTGCCTGATTGTTCCGGCTAGGACTCCCAGTAGTATGTTGAATAGAAGTGGTGACAGTGGGCAACCTTGCCTTGTTCTTAGAGAGGAATTGCTTTCAACTTTACCCTTTTCAGGTTGATGTTTGTTGTGGATTTGTTATATGTGGCTTTTATTAATATGAGGTATATTCCTTCTATGCCTAGTTTGTTAAAGGTTTTTTATCATAAAGTGGTTTTTAAAGAATGCTTTTATTGCCCTTATTGAGATGATTGATCATATGGTTTTATTTTTAATCCTATTTAGGTGGTGAATCACTTACATGGATATGCCTATATGCCTATATTTAACCATCCTTGCATTCTTGAGATGAAACCCACTTAACTGTGGTGAATTAATTTTTGGATGTGCTGTTGGATTTTGTTTACTAATATTTTGATAAGAATTTTTACATCTATGTTGATGAGGGATATCGGTCTGTAATTTTTGTTTTGTCTTTTCCTGGTTTTAATGTCAGGATGATATTGGCTTCAAAGTATGAGTTAGGGAGGATTTCCTCCTTATCAATGTTATGAAATAATTTCACTAGGATGACAGGTACCAGTTCTTCTTTGTAGGTCTGAAAGAATTTGGCTGTGAATCTGGCCTTGGGACTTTTTTGTTATTGGGGAATTTTTATTACTCATTCAATTGTGATTCTTATTGTTGGTCTGTTCAGAGTTTCTATTTCTTTCTGATTCAACCCCAAGTTAGGGAGATTGTTCATTTCCAAAAATTATACATTTTCCTCTACATTTTCTAGTTTGTGTGCATAGAAGTATTAATAGGAGTCTCAGATGGTCTTTGGTACATCTGTGGTATCAGATGTAAGCTTCCTTTTTCATTTCTGAATGAGCTTATCTGAATCCTCTCTCTTATTCTAGCCAATTATCTGTTGATTTTGTTTATCTTTTCAAAGAACTAATTTCTCATTTCATTGATCCTTTGTATTATTTTTTAGATCTAAATATCATTTAGTCCTGCTCTGCTCTTTGCTATTTCTTGCCTTCTACTAGTTTGGGGTTAGGTCTGTTGTTTTTTCTGGTTCCATAGTTTGCTAAATTGTGATCTTTTCTATCTTCTTGATGTAGGAATTTAATGCTGTAAGTTTCCTTCTTGGCCCTGCTTTTCATGTATGTCAGAGAGTTTGGTAGCTGATGTCACCATTGTCATTCAATTAAAAAAAATGTTCTATTTCCATCTTGATTTTACCATTGACTGAAAGAATGTTCTGCAGCAAGTTGTTTAATTTCCATGTAATTGTATAGTTTTGAGAATTCTTCTTAAAATTGATTTCTAGTTTTATTCTACTGTTGTATCAGAGAATGGATTTTTGGTATAATTTTGATTTTTTAAAATTTTCTGAAACTCCTTTTTGTGGCCTAACATACAGTCCATCTAGGAAAATTTTCCATGTGCTGATGACAAGAATCTGTATTCTACAGTTTGAGGGTTCTATAAAAGTCCATTAGAGACTTTCATTTTAGAGTCCCATTTGAGTTCAGTGTTGCTTTGTTGAATTTCTGCCTCAGTGATCTGTCTAGTTCTGCCAGTGGGGTGTTGAAGTTTCTTACCATTTTATTAAGCTGCTGTTTATTTCATTTCTAATAAAATGAAGGTCTAATAGTAATTGTTTTATGAATCTTGGAGCCCTGGTATTAGATACATATATATTTAGTATTGTTATATCTTCTTGCAAAGTTAATCCCTTTCTTATATAATCATCTTTGCCTTTTTTTTTTTGCTGAATTAAAATGTTTTATCTGATGTATGAATAGCTGAATTAAAATGTTTTATCGGATGTATGAATAGCTCTTCCTGCTTATTGTCTAAATTCTTTAGATAATGAATAAATTCTTAGGAGAATTTATAAGTAAATATATAACAAATGCATGTAATATTTTAATTTAAAAAAATTGATAATTTCTTCAACTTCTGCCCTGACTTTCTACTGCTTCAAGTTCCTACAGTTAGCTGCTTTTTGGTGGGTAGGTACTCTTTATGTAACTCAAATACATAATGTTAAAAAGTCAAACTGATGAAATAAAACACAGTCTCCCTAAATGTGTCTCTTGTTGTTAATGGGCTGAATGTTTGTGTCTCCCTCACACCAAATTCGTATGTTGATGCTTAATCTCCAAAGTGATGTTGCTTAAGGTGGGGCCTGTGGTACATATTATAATAATTAGTTCTGAGGGTAGAGGCCTCATGAAAGGAATTAATGCCCTATTAAGAAGATCCTGGAGAGAGATTGCTTCTCTCTCTCTCTCATTCACACGCACATGCACATATGTGAAGATACAACTAGAAGATAGCTATCTGTAAACCAGGAAGAGGGCCTTCACCAAGAGCCCAACCATGCTGGCACTCTGGTCTTGAACTTCCAACCTCCAGAACTATGAGAAATAAATGTTTGTTGTTTAAGCCACCACATCCATGGTATTTATTATGTTATAGCAACCTGCACTGACTAAAACACCATTATGGATTCTATATTTTCCTATTTGAGTTATGTAAAGAGTCGCCCCTGTTAATGATTCTGCTTTTCTCTCAGCCTCCAATGCCAATATCCATTTGTCATCACTCACTACATCTTATAAATTGTATAGCTTAAATATTTGTTGACTCTAACCCCCTCTTCAACTCTATCCCCTCTGTCCTGTTTCTGATTCTGCTCATATATCTACCTGGGTTATTATCACAACTTTGGAATCATCTTCATGCTCTAGTTTTGCCTGACTCTAATCCCATTCCTCCACCCACGAACTATAGGGAATACTCCATATTTTATTTTATTTTTCATTTTTTTATTTAAAATTAATGTGAGGGTACAGACTTTTAGTTTACATTGTTCTCACTTTCAAGGTAAAGTTCAAGTTGCAATAGAGCCCTTCGCCCAGGAAGCATGCTGAACACCCTCACATTGCGCACATTAAGGTGAGATCCCACCAAGTGCTCTCCCTCTTCCCACCATTTGTCCTCTCCTCTCACCCCTCCCAATCCATATTTTAAACCTGACCATAATTCTCCCTTAATTAAAACCTTTTAATGACTTTGCATCATCTATGGGATATACACCAAGTTCATTGGAAAGACAAAGAAGTCCTCGGTGCTCTAGACCTCACTTACCATTCCTCCTGCATTTCCTAGCTTAGATATTGGTGTTCTGAATACAAAAACCTGCTCTGGCACAAAGAACATACTGCTGAGTGTTACTTTCACGCACCTGCTAATGTTTCCCTTTTACATACTCAACTTTTAATACCAGTATCAAACGTCTCTCCTTTTAATGGCTTCCTGACCTTTCCTGCTAGGATAAATTAAAGATCTTTTCCTTCAGCTGAGCACAGTGGCTCATGCCTATAACCCCAGCATTCTGGGAGGCTGAGGCAGGTGGATTTCTTGAACTCAAGAGTTTGAGAGAAGCCTGAGCAAGAGCAAGACCCCATCACTACTAAAAGTAGAAAAACTAACTGGGCATCATGGTGAGCACCTGTAGTCCCAGCTATTTGGGAGGCTGAGACAAGAGGATCCCTTGAGCCCAGGAACTTGAGGTTGTTGTGAATTATGATGCCATCATCATGGCACTCTACCCAAGATGACAGAGTGAGACTCTGTCACAAAAAAAAAAAAGAGAGAGAGAGAGAGAGAAAAATTTTTTCCCTTCTACTCTCAAAAGATCCTAAGATTTTTCTCCCATTTTACTCATCATATGCTCTAGTTATCTGTTTAAACACATGTCTTCTTACTAAGGCATATAGTAGAGCCTGACTAAATGTTATGTTTAGTGAATGCATGATGTATTGATGCATTAATGAGTGAGCCAAATTAGTAGTTACACAGTGCCTAGAACAGCAACACACATTAGAAATATATTTAATTTAATTCTGAATATGAGGTTGAACTGAAAATAACTTCGCTGTGCAGAAGATCATTAGATTTGATTCATTTGATTTTGCTCGCAAAGCGGGTATTCTTTGCTGTCCACTATTCTGCATATGATTTTCTTGAATTGCAGACTTAGAGATAGTGGCTTATGCCTCAAGGGAAAAGAATCACAGTCTACATTGCTTTCAGTGGACTGTGAGTAAGTTTGGCTCAACAGTATTTCAGGAGATAGACATCCATCATGTTATTCTTAACAAAGGCGCTCATTCAACATATACATTTTGTTACATTCAAATATTATTCAAGTTCTTCAAATACTTAGAAAATTAGTCCATTTGAATGGCCCAAAGATAGATTTCTGACTAAAGGGAATTTGGATTGACTCAACCGTGTGTAAAAGTTAGCAGAAAATTAACTAGTTTCAGAATTTTTTAAAAAGTATGCAAATGTAATGACCCTCATAATTTATTATACATAATGCTATAATTTGTGCCAACTCTTTTTTAGGCTTCCTATACAACTACCTGTTTAATAATGGAAAATTTTCTATTGTATTAGGATCACCTTTGGATTTTCTTTAAATTATGTGTATATTTCAGCACTGTTTTTGGTCAAGACCTGGCCCATTTATTAATAGAGATAATATTTAATTACCAGAAATATCCCCATTTGGAAACAATAAAGCCTGTATTACTGATGTTTAAGGAATTTGAGTTTTGAATGCTCCTCAGGCTAAAGCCACCTGTCACAGAAGAGGCAGGTGAGTCGGCCTTTAAGAAAGCTGCTGTTCCTCTGTTAAGTCCAGTTTGGCTAAAACAGAGTGAATGTGGGGAAGTATGGAATGACATGAGAGCAAAAAGGTGTTTGGGTGAAAGGATAGTAGGAGAATTACAAATTACAAAGAAGATACCTGAATACGTTCTCACCCATTGTTTTTCTTGGGTCACATGCAGCTAAGACAGTACGGCATTGTTCAGGTAGCAGCCATCTGGGGATGGGACTAGGCTGCTCTTGACAAGGCAGGTGGGAACCAGAGAGCAGCCCAGCATGGGGGACACTAAAGCTTGAAGGGACGATACAAGACTATGAAATACATGCCCGACATGGTCTATAGAAAACCCTACAGTGAACCGAGGATAAAATTATAAAGAGCATGTATTTGTTTGAGAAGGCTTTGCATTTGTGAGTGTAATATGACTTCTGAGTTCAGAGATACTGTTTTTCTTTCCATCTATCACAACTAAAATGAAATCCAACTATATTTACCATTTTAAATAACCATGCCTGCTTTTTGGCTGTCTACTCTGTGAGCAAGAAAGGGTGAAAGAAAGATTGCTAGAAACAGATATATGTATATACAAATCCATATGTACTTACATTTAATATATATTTGACAGTGAGATTTAATATTTGCTGGCATTTATTTCAATGTTTTTCTTTCTCTTAAAAGACTGAGGTTGATTTTCAAAATGATTTATCCGTATGGCTCATACTAATACATCACCACTCTAAAATTTTGTTTCATACAGCTGTAGCTTTCCCCACATGCCACAGAAAAACAAACCTTTTTAATATATGAAGGGTGCCAATGTTAGTCATGTGATTTGTAATGCTTTTGCTTAAGTATTGATTTTTTCAAATTCAATTTTTATTGATTTCTCCTAAATATTAATCATTTCTAATGACAGCTTAAAAGATAGGCAAGCCCCTTGCTCTCCACCACTTGTAGAAATAGAGGACAATTTTAGTATGCTTCAAATTAAGTCAAACAAAAACATACTGCTTTTTCATTTAAGAGTTGAATGTCATAAATCAAAATTGCATTTGTGCCGAATCCCGGAATTTATTCAGAGTATTAAGCGTGGCTGTGCTGTTTCTCCGTGAACAATCTAGTGTCAATCTGTGATCTCCAGCCGGTTTATCTACCCTTCCTGCCAGAGTTGCTTTATAGAAAACCATTCCCGGCCTCCAGGATACAGTGTTCTGTTAGTACCTGTGAAGTTCACTAGACCCATCTTAAATATGATGGCTAGAAAGTGATAGGCCATTCACAGTTGCAGGGGACTAGGCTTCTTGTGTGTGAGTATGTGGAAGATGCTTCCACTTTTCTGGAAAAGAAACATCACTTACCCACACTGGCAATGTTTTAAATTTGTGATTAGGAAATCAGTTCTTCGTAGGGACTGAGCACCAAACTTGGCAATGATCAGCTGTGAGGCCTTCAGTACACCATTCAAGGCCTCTGACCTTGGTTTCCCATCAACAACACGGAGAAACAACACCTGCCACTCGTTATCTCTGCCATGTAAATAGATAAGTGTATTAACACCAGAGACTCCTCAGAAGAGAAGCAATACAGGCAGTTTCCTGCTTGAGAGGGTTTATATTCAGAATCTTTCTTTCTATGTGGATTATTGAGATTTGGGGATATGTTTAATCCACACAAACAATTTTTTTCTTTTTTTTTTTTTGAGACAGAGTCTCACTATGTCACACTCAGTAGAGTGCCGTAGCATCACAGCTCACAGTAACCTCCACCTCTTGGGTTTAAGCGATTCTCTTGCCTCAGTCTCCCAGGTAGCTAGGAATACAGGTGCCCACCACAATGCCTGGCTATTTTTGTTGTTGTTGCAATTGTTTTAGCTGGCCCAGGCTAGGTTTGAACCCACTACCTTTGGTATATGTGGCTGGTGCCATAACCACTGTGCTACAGGTGCCAAGCCAACACACAAACAATTTTTAAGTGTTGGTCGGATCAAACCCATAATATAGCTAAACATAAGAATTTTATATGAATTCAATATTAATGAATGACATACTTTTACTTATTCATTTATTTTTGAGACAGAGTCTCATTATATCACCCTTGGTAGAGTGCTGTGGTGTCACAACTCACAGCAACCTCAAACTCTTGGGCTTAAGCAATTCTCTTGCCTCAGCTTCCCAAGCAGCCAGGACCACAGGCACCCGGCCATCGTTTTGTTGTAGTTGTCATTGTTGTCTAGCTGGCCCGGGCTGGGTTCAAACCTGCCAGCCTCAGTGTATGTGGCTGGTGCCCTACTCACTGAGCTACGTATTGGTGCCGCCCGACATATTTTTATTTTTAAGGTAAAAGAAAAGTAGTTATCTTGTTGAAGTACTAAAAATTGACTTAAAGATAAATGCAATAAAGCAAAATAATTTTTTTCTTTTGTGTTTTCGGTGATAGCATTTGAGAATAACATGTAAGGGGCAATAAGGATAAAGATTACTAGTAAAACTAAAGATATTTCTATACACTATAAATTTATTAAAGTTGATAAAAAGTTTTAAGAATTTTTTTTTTTTTCTGAATCTAATGCTTATTTACATTTGGCCTAGGAGACTTGGAAAACAAAGGGAAGCCAAAAAGGGAAATAAAACTGATCTCTCACCACTCAGAGAGATTCATCATGAACAACACTTTTGTAAGACTTTTAACTAATGAGGACATTTAACTTTGCCATTCTTTGATGAAAGTGTCTCACCAAGACTATGGTTACATTTAACTATCATGATAAACCTTTTTTTTTGTCTCGCAAATAAATCAGGGGCAAAATACAGCATCCTAAATAACAGTGTCTGGTGTGGTCATGGCAATGAGGCAGAAATCCTGCAGGGTGAGAAGTTAATCAATTAAACAAGTCTAGGGCTGGTGAACTCAAGGGAAAGGATATGGAATAAATGGCACCTAGCAAGGGCCAGTGTCAAAGGACACTACATAAGTTTGGACACAGTTCTGCATATGAACCACTAATGAATTTACAGATCATTTTTTTCTTGTTATCGGTCTGAATTAAACAAACCTGGGCTCCAACCCTAACACTTAGTAACTGTGTATTTTTAGACAAATTTAAATAAATTTTAAATAAAAAACTCTTTTTAAAAAAATTTGTAACCTAAACACCTGTACACCCATATTAATCTGAAATTTAAAAAAAATTGGGCAAAGGTCGTGTAACATAAAAGTAACATAAAATTGTGATAAAGTTCACCTAACATAGAAGTAACCATTGTAAAGTGTGCAGTTAAGTGACGTTTAACATATTCACCATGTTGTGCTATCCCCGTCTTCATCTGGCTCCAAGACACTTTAATCACCCCCCAAAGGAAGCCTGTACCGACCAAGGAATCACAGCCCCTGGAAGCCACAACTCTGCCTCTGTTTGCATGGAATTACCCATTCTGCATATTTCATGAAAACAGAAACATACAATATGTAATATTTTCTGAACTTCTTCAACTGCTTTTTGAGCCTCAGTTTCCCTATCTTCCCACCTTAATGCATACTTTACTGGACCACTGTATGAATTACATGGTCACATACATAAAATACTAAACACAAACACTGGAGCAATGTAGCCTGTCACCTAGTTCCTCTTTTAGCATTTGTTTTTTAATTATTGCACGTGTCTTTATATGTTAGGCTAATCTGCAGAATTTACATAGCATAAGCTTTCTTTCATATCACTAATAAACTACTTTTGTGACCCTTTCATGCGGCACATCTAGAGATTTCTGCCCTTTCCCCTCACCGTGTCTCCTGTCTTCTTTTCTAAACATCATTGTATTTCTATCCATTTGGTGGGTCCTGGGAATTTTCTTTTCATATCTGTGAAAACAGCAAGCTGACAAGAGTCTCCTTGGCATGACACAGCATGTCACGTCCAGGCAACTTTGTACATAGTTAATTTGTTAAATTCCTTTGGAGAACAGACATAGTGTTCCCTACTGAGCAATCAGCACAGCTGTGAAGCCAGGCAGTGGCCGAACAGAGCCCAGTGGGAAATGTGTATTCAAAGTCCAGAGACAGCGGTCATGGTTGAGCCCCCGAAAAGCTTATTGGCCTCTCTTTGGGGGTAAGTGGTGTAACATGCCCTGAAACCCACATCACCCCATGAATATTAGGTATACAAGGTGCTTGTCTGCAAAGATTTAATAGATACAAACCAGCAGAAGCTGGTGCCCTGGAGTCACGCTGTCTGTAATTCCATCCTGCTCCATACTTTCCCTTCTTTGTTCCTTCTTTTCTTTTTTTTTCTTTCTTTTCTCTTCTCTTTTTATTTCCTTTTTTTGTAATCCTAATATTTTCCTTCTATCTTCTCAGCTGCTTTGATCTTGGTGTGGGGCTCTCTTGACAATTAAATGATGGAGACTGCCCCCAACAAGTTATTATGAAAGGAGCCGGACCTTAAAAAGAAATAAACGTTAGGCACAGTTCCCGTGAGTCAGAAGAGACCGTGGGCCACTGCCTCATCTTGCGTAGACAGTGGGTGGGCAAAAAATGACAGCGTGTGCACAGTCTTCAATAAGCACTCCTAATAAAGAGCCCCCTAGCTGAGATGATCAAAGGACGTTTTTTCCAAAGCTAGCCTATGAATTGTGAAAGTCAGCCTGGCATTAAGAGGTTAGAATTACACGTCTCCCTGAAATATTCTGTACAGCCCAGAAATTGATCTTTGCCATCGTTGGCCCACAAGGGCTCTATGTAAAGACTTCAAGGCAGTGAACCTAACGAGATTATCAGCATTCTTGGTCTCTCTTAGTGTTTCATTTGGGGGGGAGGGAGTTCATGTTCTCTTAGGCTATCACGTAAAGAACTCAATGTGGAAAAATGTGGGAATTTCATGAAAAGCTTCTTCATAATTCCAGAGAAAGTTCATAGAGTTCTAAGGTAAGTTTTCAATCTCCCTGCTTGGCAGAAAAAAAGATAGACCTACATGTTGGCCTCATAAAGTAAAACAGAAACATCGCATATAAGAAAGATGCTCTTAGAAATTTCTGCTTAGATCTGGGTGTGAGTGTGTGCACAGGGCTTCACCAAGTACTGTGCTAAGTACAATATATACGTTATAATGGTAACATGGAGGGTAATGTTGGCATCATAAGCATATTATATACATTGTTCACGATTCTATGAAAAGAGAAGCCTAGAATTTTTTGATGTATTAGTATTTCTTGATCTTCTTTTGTATTTCTTTTTGTCAAGAGAAAAATGGTCTTAGATTTCTACTAAGTAAGCACTTTGATTTTGTCAAGAAAAAGGTATAAAAAGAATTAGAACAGAAAAAGGAACAGTATTTATAGCATTATTTCAGAAGCTATAAAACTGATTAGTGGTTCAACAGAGTGACAAAACCAGACAGAAATCATTTCATCTCTACTGAACAAGAATGGAAAAGTTAACATGAACTTCCACAGTCTGGGCCTTTGATCAATAGCAGTGAACTTGCCAAATGCAGATCCCGTTCTTCTTGCTGCTATAACAAATTACCACAAATACAGTGGTGGAATAATTTCCTCTTTGTCAGGGTCCCATTAGAAAAACAGAAAATATTCCAGGTCTTTCAAACTGGGAATGTAACATAGAGGATTGGCTATCAGATTTTGGAAGGCTGAAAGAACAAAAAGGCAATGCCGGGATTATCAGCCTCACTTCTGAGTCCTCTAGTCTCACAAGTAAAAATTAGAAAGAAGATTGAAAGAGGGAACAGCTGGGGCTTTTAGCCGAAGGTACCCTGCAGTTCCCTTCTGTCTTTCCATCCCATTCAGTCTCTCATCTTCTCAAGGAATGAAAAGAACACGCTTGTAGAAAACTCGAGAAAGTGGGTAACAGCCGCTAACATGGAGATGAGAGGCAGGGAATCCAAGAAGCAGCCAATGAGCCCAGCCACACAGAGCACGGGTTGTGCGGGCAATTGTTCAGTGTGAAGGGCTGGGCGGGTGGGCCAGTGCTCATGAAGAAACTTCACCAGAGAGAACAGCCACAGGGAGGAGAGGGGGCTGAGACTGCCGAGGAAGGTGTCTCACCTTTTCAGAGCAAGAACACCTCCACGCAGTTTAAGTGAGTGACTTGTTACATCTGAATGGCAACACCCTCATTTTGGCCTTTCCGAGGGGAGAGTTACAGATTGAATGACACATCAGAACAATTCTAAGTCACTGTCCAAGTAAGGAGATGGGCTGTGTTATGAGACGTGGTAGGTTATACTCTGGTGGCCAAAAAGCTTGATCAACCTCTGATCAAGGAACATAAACCATTTGTTTCCTGAATTGACAGTGAATGCTTAGTGTAGTATGAGAGGGGAATTATTTCTCTTTGAGGATTGTTCTTAATCTGAATGATAATAATTATAAACAAAATTATAGTGCCAGGAGGTCCTCTAAGCATTTTTTTAACCCTCTTATAAGAGTTAAGTGTCTTAACCCAATCACCTTATGTGATTGGTACTATTATAATAACCTTTCTACAGATGGGGAAATGGACACAGAGAAGTTGTACAATTTTGAAAGATACACAGCTGGTGAGAACTGGAATAATGCTTATATTTATGCAATCTGGCTCCAGAGTATGGTCTTTTCAATAAAAAGACAATACTGCTTTTCTCTGAAAATTTTTTTTAAAGATTGTTATCTATGCATAACAGCTATACATATTTATGGGATACATAGCATGTTTTGATATATGCATATGGTGTGTAACGATCAAGTCAGGGTAAGGAGGTTATCTATCACCTCAACAGGGCATGGTCTTTTAATGACTACAATAGTTGACTTTGGTAAGTAAGGCATCCAGCTATCTAAAAAGATTCTGGGCTCAGCTCCTGTAGCTCAAGCAGCTAAGGCATCAGCCACATGCACCAGAGCTGGTGGGTTTAAATCCAGCCCAGGCCTGCCAAACAACAATGACAGTTACAACCAAAAAATAGCCAGGCATTGTGGTGGGCACCTGTAGTCCCAGCTACTTGGGAGGCTAAGGCAAGAGAATCATTTAAGCCTAGGAGTTGGAGGTCGCTATGAGCTGTGAAGCCACGGCACTCTACCCAGGGCAATAGCTTGAGGCTCTGCTCAATAAATAAATAAATACAAATAAAAAGATTCCGTGTTCACATAAATCTGTTATTAATAAAATCCAAGTTCTAAAATTAGCTCAGAAAAGGCAATAAAGAAAAGTTCCCATGGGGGTTACAGGCATAATGCAGGGAACATTGGGCTAAGAATATATGATAAATGAATAAGTTTATACTGATGATTTTTATTCTGACTGCCTCTACACATACTGACTGTGGGTACCTTGGTTACTTTCATTTCCTCACCTGTAAAATATAGCTAATAGTACCTCCCCTGCAGGATAATAAAATTAAATACATTTTATTATTTAAAATAATAGTAAGCATAGTAGGTATAAATCAGTGGCATCACTAGCAAGTTCAGCATCTCTGCTGACAGTTTCCCTCCTGTCTATCATCTTCCATGCAGCCTTCTATTCTCTGCTCTATGATGCTGGTCTGGGGTCAGTGACAACTGGGGGCATTGCAGGGAGAATGAAGGTCAGAAGGAGAGAGAAATGGTTTTCTTTTGGTCTCTGGTGGGCGGAAGCCTCATCCAGTAGCATGGAGTGCCGGTAGCTCCGGCCTCCTCTTCCTTGATACTCCCAGCACCACTTGTGAGAGTCACAGGTATAACCCCACCAAGTCATCTGCCACGATTTGTTCTCCCCACCTTAGAGATCATAGCTGTGTTATGCAGTTCTCATGATTCCTAATGGGATGGAGATAGGGTTCTAAGTGATTGATGTGACAGTTAAGGTCAGGGGAAGACCTAGGAAGGACTGTGTGGATAGAAGGTAGTGAACAAAGGCTGGCTTGTTTGAAAACTGTTCCTTGGTTAAAGGCTCTGCTCTCCCCACAAGGGCCCATTCAGAGAATGAATGAATGTTGGATCCTTATACTTGAAAGATAAGAGCAATGGAGTTTATGTCTCTTTCTCTCTCCTCCATCCATATGTCGGTAAGGACAACTCACAGAGACAGCATCTCCTGTTTCTCATCCACACCCAAGGCCTGCCAAAAGTACTAGTTGAACACCATCAAGTGATTAGTAGGTATCACCTATAATTCATAATCTTTGAATTTTAAGAAATTCAAAGAAGAAATCTGTGAATTTTAAGATCCTCATTGACTGCTTCACTTGACACATTTCTATTAAACCCTTACTGTATTGGATTAGTTCTTTACTAAATCTCAATGCTTGTCCTTGTTCATCCCAAGAAGCTCAGGCCTCTCACGTCCTCCTGACCTTCACATCCTCTTTGTGGGCACTTTGTAGCATGGTTTTAGACACTGGACGTGATCCTCCAATCAGTCCTTGACTTAGAGCCCCTCGCCTCCACTTTATGGCCCCAGCTTCCAGGAGCTGTGCTCTGTTGCTTTGCACCCTCTCCCCTAAGACAGTGACCAGCACTCACGGAGAGTCCAATAGTGGTAGTAAAATGAGGACGTCTTTCAAATTTGCAACAGTTGACTTTGACAAGTATTTTATGAAATAAAATATATTTTAGAAAATTTAGGGTATTTTAGAAATCTGAATACATAAATCACAAGATATTTTTTTCTCTTGGTTGTGGCCCTTGGCATGATCAAGGTGGTCTGAGTCTTAAAGGTGGCTCTAATGAAACTCTACTCAGGTGTTGGAATTTGGGGGGAGTGCAGCAATGAAAACAGAGCTGTGACCCAAGCTCTGGATGGGCAGTCATTTCACTTCCAGGCACACTTCGAACTTGGCTAATTGCATAGAATTTCCAGGCCCTGAGTTTCAGGATGTATCACAGCTCCATTTGCTTGCTCTGAGCTGGGTTCAGAGCAAACCAGAGAAAAGCACAAACATAATCAAATGAGAAGTGAAAACAATGAATTTGTATTCATATTATCCAGGGACTTTAGTGCAAAGACTGTTTTTTAAGTTGTTTATATTTGGACCTGTTGGTATCATAAGTTAGTTTATAAATTGATATTTTAAACATAATTTAAATTCAAACTAAATCATGTTTCATCTTATTTCAGAATGAATTTGAAGTAAACATTTACATGAATTTATTCTAATGACACAAACTTAATGAACAATCAAAAAAGAAAAAGGAGAAAGATGAAGACAGTTGGGTCGCTTACTACTTTTAGAATATGATCCTTATATAACTCAATGTTATTCATAATAACCAGTCCTTTCTTGATAATAATGGACCCTCAAGATTAAGTTGTTCTGCTTCCCAGAAATGAAACAATGAGCCACACTCTTGAAATTTTACCAATTCCCACAATAACTATCTTAACAGAAAAATGTGTCCCTTTAACAAAGAAGCCTGGCATCTGTCATAACATTGGCTCACCAACAGCACTGATGATAGTCTGTAACCATAGTGACCATCTGTTTGGCATTTCCTAAGAAGCATTTACTGGCTGTATGGCTTTGGCCAATAACTTTGACCTCTCTGTTACTCAGTTTCTTCACATGTAAATTGCAGATAATGTCAGAAACTACCCCATAGAATTGTGACAATAAAATAAAATGGGTTAATGTATGTAAATAACGTAGTGTCTGGCACACAGTAAATAACATGCAAGTGTGTACTATAGCTGGTACTGAGTGTCAGCAAATAGTTTCTATAATTTACATATGCTATCTAGTGTAATTTTATCTTCTTAACAATCTCCTTTTTAATTTTTTTTATTAAATCTTAAACACATAGACCATGTATACATTAATGCATTTATGGGGTACAATGTGCCGATTTCATATAGAATTAGGAACGCTTACATCACACAGGTTAATATATACCTCATCTCATTTACTTAATTATTGTGTTAAGACATTTATACTCTATACTAATAGATCCGATATGTACCCTTGCAATATGCACCATTGGTGTGATCCCACCATTCACCCTCACTTGACCTGACCTCCCCCCTCCCTTCCTATCCCCCCTCCTCCCTCCTTCATCTTGGGCCATAGTTGTGATCTATTCTTCATATGAAAGTGTGAGTGATTGTAAATTGGTTTCATAATAGTACAGAGTATTAACAATCTTCTTGTAAGTACATTTTGTATTTTTACAGGTGAGGAATCTGAGGCTCAGATTAAATAATTGGCCTAGGATTGCATAGCTAACACATTGGAGAATTAGGATTTGAACTAACTTTGTCTGTCATTTAAGCACCATGATATGTTGTCGTCAGACCAGATTTCTCTTTTTTTTTTTTTTTTGTAGAGACAGAGTGTCACTGTACTGCCCTCAGGTAGAGTGCCGTGGCATCACACGGCTCACAGCAACCTCTAACTCTTGGGCTTACCCGATTCTCTTGCCTTAGCCTCCCAAGCAGCTGGGACTACAGGTGCCCGTGAAAACACCCAGCTATTTTTTTTGTTGCAGTTTGACCGGGGCTGGGTTTGAACCCACCACCCTCGGCATATGGGGCCGGTGCCCTACTCACTGAGCCACAGGCGCTGCCCATCAGACCAGATTTCTAATTCCCATTGAAACTGTTGCCTTCCTAGAGTGAGTGTTGTGCTTCAAGAACAATAATGAGGAGGATAATTTCCATCTGTCCACGTTTCAACTAAGCATCTTAGTCTGACGTCCTCCTTTCATTAGGTTCGACCCTGTTACACACCACAACTTTCTAAGTATTCTGTGCTCCATCCACAAAATCGTCCCCGCAAGAATCATTCTTTTCTCATTTATCCCACAAAAAAGTGAAATCAGCAATATAATTTCTGCCTGTAAATTATTGTAGTGAGTTCATAGAAGTTAGGTTCAAGATCGTACACCTAGCAAGAAAATGACCATCCATTCCACAGGTACCTACCGTGTTTCTGCCAGGGTTTGCCAGGGTTCCAGCAGCAGAAGACACATCCCTGCCCTCAAGGAGCACACCAGCTGGTGCGGAGTGTGGAAGAGGGAGCAATCACAGGGCAGTGTGGTTAAGGCTATGACAAAGGTGGGTGCAGGGAGCTACCAGCACATTTAACAAAGTGGAGGAGGGGAGAGAAAAATGTTCTCAGGGAAGGCTCCCAGGGCCAGTGATACAAGAAGCTGGGCCTTTACAAAGGGGTGGTGAACCAAGAGGACAACTGAAAAGGGGCTTAAAAGCCCAAGAATTGCCACAAGTGAGGCTTGGAGGCCTGAAGAAACATGTCACTGTGGGGAGCTGCAGGAAGCTTGCTAGGGCTGGAGTGGAGGGTAGAAAAGGGTTGTACCGAGAAGTGAAGGGGTTTACCTGTGAAGGGCCTTGTGTGCCACACTAAGTAACTTGGACTTTATTGTGAGCACAATGGGACTTTGTTAAATACTTTAAGTAGCAGAGATATGGAGTAAAATTGACAATTAATATGACGTTTTTACCCTGAGGTAGAGGGTGCACCGGAGGCAAAAATGTGATGGGAACAGAGTTAAATAGACCAGTTAGACCACTTAGGAATTTAGGTGAACAACAGATCAAAGCCACGGTAGTGGGCCTGGAGAGGAAGAGGAAACGCTTAAATCTGCTTAGGGGGAGAAGTGGCCAGGATGTGAGGACTGGCACTGTGTATCAGCAATGGGGGAAAGGGATAAATCTGAGCTGATTCCCATATTTTGGCCATTTGACTGGGGTCCTCAGTGATGATTTCATGAAAACAGGGAATATAGAAAGAGAAGCAGATTTCAAATCGAAAAGAGACAGTTTAATTGGAATCACATTGAGCTTAAGAAATGTATGAGACCCACTGGAATGTTCCTTGAACTGATTTGGAGCTGGGAGAAGGCTGCTGTAGTAGGGAGAGTGTGATTTCTTAGCTGAAATCATGGGCGAAGATGCAGTTGTTGAAAAGATAGTTATCCAGGACCTAACTGCAGATTGATCTAACTCCTATCCTCACGCTCTTTCAAGGGCCCATATTGCCATTTCAAAAGGATAATGTCTACAGCCAGGTGTGGTGTGTCTATAGTCCTAGCACTCTGGGAGGTCGAGGCAGGTGGATTGCCTGAGCTCAGGAGCTCAATGCCAACCTGAGCAACAGCAAAAGCAAAACCATGTCTCTACAAAATAGCCAGGTGTGGTGGTTGGCTCCTATAGTCCCAGCTACTTGGGAGGCTGAGATGAGAGAATCACTTGAGCGCAAGAGTTTGAGGTTGCTATGAGCTATGACGTCAATGTACTCTACTGGGGGTAACAAAGTGAGACACTGTCTCAAAAAAAGAAAAAAAAACAAGGATATTTACGAGCCCATGTGCTATTTCTTCCACTTGCATCTCTTCATCCCCAGCAGAGCCTGTCAGAGCCACCCACCCTGCCTGTCACGGTCAGCATTGCCCACCCAGCTTGTCACAGTCAGCATCGCCCAGCCTGCCCTGCTCCCACTGTGTGTTTTACTTCTCCAGTGCAGCACTTAGCAGAGACCTCAAAGGACCCGTTTAGCTCAAGCCTTGTGGTTGCATGAACCACCTTCTCAACCCACAAGTGATCTTGCAGCCTTTCCTTTAACAATTCTGCGAACACACAGCTTGACCTTTTCAGAGGCAACCCATCCCAATTACAGACAGCTTTGGTGGCCAGGAAGTTGTCCTTACAGTCACCAGGTATCTGTTGTAACTTCCCCTTACTGAACTTGATTTGCCCAGTGGAGTCCACTCCCTCTTTACATGACAGTCCTCCAGTTCCTCAGAGACAATTGTCTTGTATCACTGTATCCTTCCTTCCTGGGACTAACCATCCCCAGTTCCTAAAACTGCTTCAGGACACTTGATTTGTTAGTTTCTTCACTGTGCTTTGACTTTCATTTCAGGATACTCCAGTTTGTCCACAGCCCTCTTAAAATGTGATACCAGAGCTCAACTCCAAAATACAGATGTGATTTGGCCACCCCCAAGCAGAGCAAAGTGACACCCTTCATTGTCTGAATACTTTCACAACTTGATATGCAGCCTAAGATTTTATAGGTAATCTAAGGATCTTTATTGACTTATACTGAATTCACACTTAATTATTGATTATAGTTAATTTTAAATCATGGTTGTTTGCAAACTATAAGTTTGATTATAAGTCTTAAAATTTATCTAAAAGCATACATTATGCATCTCTGTAATCACTTTGCTCAGAATAACACTTGCATGTAGTTGGAGCTTAAGAAATGCACACAAGAGAAAAACTCAATTTAATTCAAGTTGGGGGGAGTGAGATAGGAGGCAGGGAAAAGAGGGAGGATTGGTGTGCCCTCACCTTATGGGCACAATGCCGGGGTATGTGGCACACCTCTTGGAGGGCCACAACTTCGACAGGGACCTCACCTAACAAATGTAAACATCATAACCGAATTAGTTATACCCTCATATTAATCTGAAATTCAACAAAATAAAAGCAGAATTGAAATAATACAGGTTCTATTTCAAGGAAAAAGCAGAAATATGATGAGGTTTACTTTCCTTAAAAGAGCACCTAATGGTGACAGAGATGAATAAATAAATAAATCAAATAAATGCTGAACTTTCAAATTGACATTGTTTGATGATTTTCTAAACTCTGTTTCTTTACAAAGTCACAGCCAAAACAACTACACCATTTTGTCTCTTTTGTGAGGAAGGGAACTTTATTGCCTACTTGAGTTATTATCAAAAAGGGTTTATCAAGACAGTTTTACTAACAGAAGATCAACCTTAAATTTGAGTCAAAAACACTGAGTGAAAAGAAGACTGAATTTCCTCCAGGACAAAATGGAATTCACTCATTTGCTTTTTCAGGAACTTGTCTGAACTCAGCTTTGATCTCTTTGGTCTCTAAGAACCCTGTCTCTGCATTTTTTCCATAATTAGCTTCTAAATCAGCTGAGAATACAATCTTCCCATCTGTTTTCCAAGCAAGACTCTTTCTTAATACAATGCTGAGAATTAATGCAAAGTGACCTGGTTCTTGTTTCCCAAGAGTGAAAAGATTAGCTATTTGGCGAGACACACAAGCCATGATAACTTGGAGGGAAAATTGTCAAATAAAGAAACATATCTGAGTAAATTATGAGTTTTTAAACACATATTTAGCTGTTTTTCACTCATCCAAATGACAGATGAGGAACATGACCTTGTGTCTATCTGTAGTCAAGAAGCCAGAATCTTAATGTTAAAAGAAAATTCACAGTAGACCTTCTAATGTATCATTCTAACAAAGGAATCCCTTCGAAAGATAATTAACCACGATGAGCTGGCCTCTGAGAACTGGCAGCAATTAAAATGCCTTAGACAACTGTAGCATTTGATCTCTGCTACTTCTGAAGTTTAGATCCCTGCTTAGCTGTTCTAGATTTAAGATCATCTTTGAGCCTTCATCCCAGCCTGGTGGCGCAGTAGTGAACCATTCCCATTTCTTCTGCTGTCGTTCCTTATGTGTAGTCTTTCCCAGAAACAAATGATTTGTTATTCACAGGGAAGAGACATCATTTCCAGGCTAGTGTAATTAGGGCCTCAGTATATCACATTAAGGCACCCAAAATGCTCCCCATAAGCCCTTGCTCTGCAGGGATTCTGGAGTCTTCACTAAACAGAAGCTAGTTTCACTTACAAGTACAGAAGACATATTTATTAATGCTGCAAAGTTAGTTGATAATAGAACCAAGTACTCACGTAGTTGGAGGACTGTAGATTGAGATCACCTTTTCTAAAATGTTCTCCACGAACACTAACTTCTACTGGAGTTCTGGGTTGTCTCCATGATGTATAAGAAGTGATCACAACTAAAGTCATGAATGCCTCTGCAATTTCAAAAATGAAACAGGAAATGTTTGTTGAACACCCCCTGTTTTGCAGTACAGTGTGTGAAACTTGCAGGTGACTAGGTTTTATACATACTCTCCATCTTCTAGAGATAATTTCCCTCTGGATACCTGTAAACCTACACATTTCTAAAATAGCTGTCTCAAAAGATGAACCACAAATAGTTACATGCAAACATTTTGAGTTCATTGGTCTGGCGTTTAATGCCCCTGTTGTTTTCAATAGTCTTAACGCCATTTTCAGAATTGAATTAGGGGTCATTTGCTTGCGGCATCTCAACAGTAACTTTACCAAGACCCTTGAAGGACATTGAGAACCAAAGGAGGAGATGGAGAGAAATGTATGAAGTGAAAGCAGAGCTGAAGAGCAGCAGCAGCACGCACACGCTTCATTACGTCACTAGCATGTATTGAGTATGTGTGTGCCTCGCACTGGGGGAGTAGTGGTTTAACACAAATGTGGTTTCTGTCTTCTTGAAGCTTATGACAAAATGAAAAGGAATGATCCTTAAAAACAAAATCAAAGGGATCTAGTTTCCAATTCTGACTTTGCTTCTTGCTGCCTTGGGCAAGTTGTCTTGTCTCTCTAGGCCTCAACTTTCCCTTCTATGAAATGAATGAACTGAACTATATCACTTCTTCATTGATTTGTCATTTTGTAAATTATATTAGTTGCCTTATGGAAAATTAATTTGCATGTCTTGTATTGGGTACCACTTCCTTCTGTGAGGCCTGTGCTTACCTATCTTCCTAGTAAGAAACAGTAATCAATTTTAGATCATGGTTATCTTCTTTTAGAGAATCTCTGTAAGAAAGTTTGAGACTGTGTCTAGCAATTACAATAGCTCCTACCCACTTGACTTCTAAGTATGACATTAACTTTCTGTTCAGCATTATATTGAGTACTATTATGTATGACTTCTGTCAATTTTAATTAAATAATTATACTCCTTATCTGGACAATTAAAAGTAAAAATGTTCACAATTTAGAATATTATATACACATCTCTTTTATTACTGTATGTGTTTTATCTGACAGGCTCCTTATTGTACATACAAACAATTGGATCTTGTCCGAACTTGTGCTCTTGTGACATTCAATAAGTATTTTTATAGGATTTTCTTAATAAGTGTTCTCCTTCTTTTGAGTTATTAAATAATTTAAATGTATATTATGATTGCTAAAATGATTTTTTATGCTTTTCACATTCTTTCCTTGAATCCATTTCCCTCTGTCTGTTCTCAATTTCCTCTCTTGTCTTTCACCATTCTTGAAAACAATGGTCTATAGTTTAGGAACTTCATTATGTGCTCACCTCTGGACCCCAGGAGGCATATTATCCCAGTCACCCTGATTTATTCAGATTTTCTAAGCATGTTTTACCTAGTATATATTAATAGCTATTTTCACAAGGTCTTCTACTTACTAATTCTGCAAATTCCATTTCCTTATTTATCTTGCCAAAGACAGAGTTGAAAAGGGAGTTCATTATCTCAGCTGTTTTAGAGTCATTATTAATTTCACTCCTTTCCTTATTTGTTAATGGCTCTACATATGCTCAAATATTTCTTTTCCCTGGTACAGTTGTAAAACACCTCTTCCTCCCTTTAATGTGTTTGGCCAGCATGAGCTCATTACTCCTTGTTGGCTGTCCTTCCCATTCCATCCCTGGGAGTCCTAGTAGATTTTTGTATTCTTTGGAGGCAGAGGCAAGGGTGAGGACAGATCCAACTTTCTCAGCCTCCTTAAAGAAAAATACAGAAATTTAAGTATAAATGTGAGTATTTATTATAAGACAAAAGTAACGAATTCCATAAATATCACAGACCCACAAAAATAGTAAGGGGTTATTGTTTAATTGCCAGATAACCTCTCTAATGATTTCTTTCCTATGTTTTTCTGCCTACATGATCACTGACATTTATTTATTTATTTATTTATTGAGACAGAGTCTCAAGCTGTCACCCTGGGTAGAATGCTGTGGCATCACAGCTCACAGCAACTTTCAACTCTTGGACTTAAGTGATTCTCTTGCCTCAGCCTCCAAAGTAGCTGGGACTACAGGCACCTGCCACAATGCCCAGGTATTTTTTGTTGTTGTTGCAATTGTCATTGTTGTTTTAGCTGGCGCAGGCTGGGTTCAACTTTCATGTATGTGGCTGGTGCCCTACCCACTGAGCTACAGGTGCTGCCACCATCTTTTTATACACTAATTCTGAAATATGTAGGATTGCCAGATTTAGCAAATAAAAACACAAATTTCCAGTTAAATTTGAATTTCAGGTCAACAATAGATAATTTTTTTGTGTAAGTATGTCCCATGCAATGGTTGAGAATACTACACTAAAAATTTGTTATGCTGTATATTGTCCTATATGTGAATACAGAAAATATTGAACATGTGGAAGCAGAGAGCAGAACAGTGGCTACCAGGTGCTGGGGTATTGATCAAAGGGTGCAAGGTTTCAGTTAGGAGAAATGAATAAGTATCTGAGATGATGGGCATGTTAATTAGCTTGATTCAATCATCCCCATGGTGTGTTTTTATATATATACACACACACATATCAAAGCATCACTTTGTACCCTATAGATAGATAATTATAACTTATCAATATTTAAAAAAATTAGTTTTAAAAATTTATTTGCTGTTTGTCTGAAATTCCAATTTAACCAGGCATAATACATTTTATATGTTTTAATATAAAAGAATAGAAAAATACTTTAGTCTTCTCTTTGAATAGTAAAAAGAAAAATTGTTTTTTACTTTGCTATTAGAGTTCCTGCAGCCTCATAACTTGTCCCTGGTTATATCATACAAACCTATATGATTGTCAAATTTGGGAAAACCTTTATCAAGTTTCTTTCAACTATAATATGTGGCAGAGTGTTTTCTAAGCTAGCGTTATCTTTGTCCATATTAAACATCATTTCTCCTCCCCACCCCCCATCTCCCTGGTGTTGACACCGTGGGACATATTCGTGTGCGATTGTGAACTTTGGCCCTGGACCTAAGGTTCCTGTGACTGTGGACACTGTAAATATATTCCATGAATCCAAACCAGAAGAATTCCCAGCTTACCTTTCCCTTAGTCTGATCTCATGATGTGTGTGGTCCCTTCAGTGCCTCCTGATAGAAGGAAGATGGAATGAGAGCAGCCAGTGGCCTGAGCTGTTTGTCCCTAGAAGATTGTAGAATTACAAACTTAACAAATCATGTGACTGTGAAAGCACAGATTTCAGGCCTTTCCTTTAGGGTTGGGAAGGGACGTGAGCCAGAGAGGGGTTCGAAAGCTTAAACTTCATTAGATTCAGGGTAAACATGTCTCTGGCGATGATGGGTGCGTGTGTGTGTGGTAGGGGAGGGAGCCCTCTCTTACTTCTTCTCCTTCCCGGGATTGGATGGTCTCAGTTCTGTCTGCTTATTCTTCTCTTCCTCTTTCTTTCCTCTCTTCTCCTCCTCCTCTTTCTCCCTTCTTTCTCACCTCCTTTTCTCTTTCTCTCTTTCTCTTCCCCTCTCCTCCCTCCTGCCCCTTCTCTTAACCACCCTGCTTATATCTCAGTATGGAAAGTTGTTCAGTCATGGAAACTGTGATACTATTTTTTTAGTTTCTTCACACTTTCTTCCAACTCTTGGATTTTAATATATTCTTTCAATGTCCTTAATGCACTACACTCTTAAGTTCTGAACTGTAATTATTTGAAACCTGAAAGTTTTCTACAACTGGTACTCATGAAGCTATTTCTTAACTATGCTCAATTCAGGTTGTTCCTTTTCAGGCATGTTAAACTTGCCAGAAAGGCTTACATTTTTCAGTGGCTTTGTTTTAGTTAGAAAGAACCCATCTCAGTGGAGTTTTCCTGAGGTAGGTTTGACCCAGATCCACACATACGGTTAGGGTCAACTGCATAATGAATGTTATCTGAGTCCCAAATCTTCTAGACTGTGGAACTGATATTTCCACATACTGTGAGGTCTTTAGTCTGAGTTTCTAAATTAGGGATGTCAAAGAGAACCCCCTCCCTTTTGAATTAGGACTCTACAGCACGTACCTTATCATGCCCAAGTCTATTCTTTTCTTCTGTGGCTCCTTATTGTATGTATTCCAAAATCCTATTGTGAACACACTGTCTTCATAAACAATGGAATGTGTCTAAAAACTGATGTTACTATCAGTTTTCCTTTTTAAGCCAGTAGAATGATTAGTATACATAATCCAGTTGGCCACCCACTTGGAAAGAGCTTACACTTCCTGATAAAATATATAGAATCAGTTGGAATGGAAGTAAAATCCAGATGAACTAATTCCAAACTACTACGCTACTACTGTTATTAATAGAGACCACATATAGAGCACTTATGCCATCCTGAACTTAGGAACATCACCTCACTGAAGGCATTATCTAATTTAATAAAGTAACCACCTACCACAGAAGGAATTATTATCTCTTGTTTTATTCACAAGGAAACTGAGAGTGTGACTCAAAGTCATTCCTGTAGAAGGTGGGGAATCAAACCAAAATCTGTCTCATTTTAAAACCCAGGCTTTAATGACTACATAATGCTGTCTGAAACACAGTGTGCAGTGGGACTGATCATTCAAACTTAGAAAACCTTCAGTGTAGAAAGTTGAAAGCAATTTCTGTCTTACAAGGAGACTAAACTTGGAGCAGATTTTCTCTTTGTGTTAAGAGGCAACACTCTGGTGGGGCCTTCAGAACTTAGGAGGCAGATACCTACTGAAATGGTCTTTAATTCAGTGAAGTTACCTAAATGCAGCTTATCTGACTAAGATATTAAGAGTTCTGTTTAGTAATGTAAATTGGAGGTTTTAGGAAAGAGGAAGAAAATTTATTTTCAGATCCCTAAATGTGTGTTTAGACAGCCCTCCTGCCTTATTTCCACTGGCCACTGGGCCTACTTTCTTCGACTTGGAATGACACCTCCTTCCCTTTGGCCTCATCTTTCACTGAGTTAGGTTCTAATGGAGCTGCCTGTATCCCCTCATGGTGATGACTGGCCAGGGGTGGGCAAGTGACCCAGGGAGGACTGGAGTTGTTTCAGCTCTCCCCTGTTGAACTGCTAAACCAGGATTAGATGACTACTGGCCTAGAGCTGTTTGTAGCCATTAAACACTCGACCTTCTACCTGCTAACTGGGCGAATTCTTTCTAAAGTAAGAGAGAAGCGGAGCCTAGAGATAGAGAGAGGGACTGTGTGAGTCTGTGGCATCCTCAGGGAGCGCCACCAGGACTTATGAGACATGAGTCAGTCAATTCCCTCTGTGGAGGTTTTCTTACTTGTTCATTTATTTGTTTACAGCAGTGGGTCACAACCCACAGGAACTGTAATGGCCACAGTATTAGGAAGGTTGACAACCATTGGTTTACAGGATTCTAGAAACAAAGGCCAAACCAACAAGGGAATAGCATAGGCCTGAGTTCTTCATGATAGAAGAAATAATACAAAAAGAAATGGATTGTGGGTGGCACCCGTAGCTCAGTAGGTAGGGTGCTGGTCATATACACCGGGGCTGGTGGGTTCAAACCTGGCCAGGACAGCTAAAAAAAAAAAAACAACAATGACAACTGCAACAATGACAATACAAGAAAGCCGGGTGTTGTGGCAGGTACCTGTAGTCTCAGCTACATGGGAGGCTGAGGCAAAAGAATCGCTTAAGCCCAAGAATTGGAGGTTGCTGTGAGCTGTGATGCCATAGCACTCTACCCAGAGTGACAGCTTGAGACTCTGTCTCAAAAAAAAAAAAAATGGATTGAGCCGAAAAACAATGCAAATCACACTAGACTTTGCACATGGCCAATGTTAAATTTTTAAGACCCAACAAGCTGGGCTTTGGGAAGATTATTCTATTTCAGTTATGTGGCTCTAAGTCCAGACCCCAGCCTGTGAGTAGAAGTTTTCTTCTAAAAGGAATGTATCTGAAAATTGTCAATCATATGGAAGGAGGCTAGCCCTGGGGCAAGACTAGTAAGTAGTGTGGGCTTATTGGGAGAAGGACTGAAGGATGGCCCTTCACCTCTCTCTGGGATTAAGAGATGTGGGCTCTCAGGAGGATGGACTCTGAGGCTGGAAGAAGCTTGGAGCACACCCAGCAGTTGAAGCGAGTTGTGCCCTCCATGTGGGGGAAGAGCAGGAGCCAGGCAGAAGATTATGCCCTAGATGTTAATGACTACCTCTAGCAGGGGCCAGTGCACAGGAGAGTGGTACTGTCATGACACCTACCAACAGCAGAGGCAAGCACAGACGCCGTGGGAGAGGGAAGAGAAGAGTATTTAAGACTAGTTCCTCAGCACAGCCTTCTGGGAAACATACAAATAGCAAGGGAATATTGGGAATGAGATACTTTCTGGAGACTGGGCAAATAGAGGCTCCAGGAGAAAGTTGTATGAGCTCGTATTGCTTGCTTATAAGACTGCAGGGAACAGGAGCATTTAGGTTTCATATAGACGTGATCTTCAATAACTAATTACTGATGGTTGTTGCTAATTGGATTTTCAAAGACTTGCCAGCAGGGAGTTTTCTTTTAAGAAGAGTGCTCAATTCTAAACCTCTGCACCAATCCTTTATTAAACTGACTAGTTGCATTGGAATGGTGCCAGAAAATCACTGGTTTTAATATCATCTCCTCCTGCTTGAAGCTGTCATTATAGGCCACCACTTACATGCTTTAATTAAAACAGAGATGATGTTCTTTAAACTTGAACTCTGAGGTGGTTTATACAGCTGGCACTATTTTTTTTAAAGGACAGTAAATAAAACTGACATTTTCAGCCTTAGCATATCTACCCAGATTACATTCCCAAATTAACTCCCTCTCTAAAAAATAGGTCTCGTTGGCACACTAATTCTCGGCGTGTAACAATGATGATCCCATACAGGGTTTGAATACCACTTTAATATTTACCATGAGTTTGCAGGTTCTTTATCTTTGTTGTTCATCAACAGCCCAGTGAACCTTTAGGGCAGGAATTATTGTTATTCCCAGTGTTCAGATGACACGATCAGGTTTAATGAAGTGAAGTGTCTTGCTTAAGGTTGCAGAGATAGTGAGCGGTTTTCCTACATCTTTTGAATCTGGATTTCATTCTTTCCATTAGGTACTCTATTTCCTACCTAGATTTTGTTCATGAAACTTATTCTACCTGTGAACTTCATTCCACCAAGGTTAGGCTTTGGGCAGGCAAGGCCTTCACCTTAAATTTCATGCACGCTTATATAGAATAAGAACCAGAGCACTGTTCAACGGGACTGGTCGGTTTGGATTCTACATATATTCTGTCACATAGAGAAGACAATTTGCTTTTTCAAGAATTAATCTCCCCATATAAAAAATAAACGACTAAATAATGTTTAAATTCCTTCTAGCCCACACAGGTAGCGTTCTTCTACTTATCATCCTTGGTTGCAAAACCCATGTGACTTTTATCTTATCTTTGAGAGTTTTACTCTGTCATTTATTTGCATTAAATACTCTCACTTTATTTCTACTTTCTACTGTCTTTTTAAAGAAACGAAATTGGATCTAGTAGAAATACCTCTATTCATCTTCATATAAAATCTTTTTATATGACTCTGTCTCAAAAGCTTTCAGAATAATCTAGCTATCCGTGACTTCATATTCTTGTATTCCTATAGTAACCAATGGATTGTAATATTTACCATCATGTTTTGAGTCAGATTTGTAAGAAATTTGGAAAAATATACCTTTCTTGAGATAGGTCTTATTTATTAACATTAGGTCTCATCACAAGTCAGCGAACACCCAACAATATTTCCTTTAGGAAAGAGCCTTCTGGAGACAAAATTATACAGCTCTCTCCATGGTTAGAAAAAAAAAAAAGCTCACTAAAATATCTTTATATCTGTGCAAAACAGAGTACTTTTGCCAAAAATTGAACAACTGTGTTATGGACTAAACTTTATATGGTAAAGCCCTAAACCCCAATATCTTAGAATGTGTCTTTATCTTCTGTTAGAGCCTTTTAAAAATTAAGTTAAAATGAGGTTTTGTTTTTCAGGGCGGGCTTTAATCCAATTTGATTGGTAGCCCTATAAAAAGAGGAGATTAGAACTTATAGACGTGTATAAGAGGTGAGCACCCACAGAGAGGAGCTGGTGTGAAGAGGAAGCAAGAGGATTCCCCCTGCAGAGAGGCCTCCGAGGACACCAAGCCTACCTTGATCTTGGACTTCCAGTTTCCAGGACATGCTAGAGAATCAATTTCTGTTGTTTAAGCCACCTGCACTATTTCATCGTGGAATTCCTACCAGGCGATTACCCTGGCATTACTCATTTTTATTTTGTAGGTCTACTGCAAGGCTGGCCCTGAAGATGAGTCTGATCAAGCGTTTTGTAGGATAACATGATAAAGGAAAAGTAGGGTCTTCCCACAAGATTCCTGTATTTCTGGGCAGGGCTAGAGGCCAGGTCTACCAAGGCTCATAGTGTTCCACTTATTGCACAAGAGCCAACACTTTGCGAGAACAATAAATAAAATTCTTCACTGAATTTTATTCATACCCAACTGAAAGATGAAGCTCCTGTAACTGGGCAGGGCTGTGGAGTATGTGAGATGCATTTTCCATGTCACTAAACAATGCCAGCTCTCCCTTCCTGCATCCCCACCCTCTTACAGTGTCTGCCAATACTTCCCATCATTTAAAAAGTGGATGATCTGAGATAATCTTTTATGCTTATTTATTAGAAGATATCTTCATTCATTCTTCCTGCTATAACAAAAACATCACAGACCGGGTAATTTACAAGCAGAATAAGTTGATTGCTCACAGTTTTGGAGGCTTCAGGTTCAAGATTAACGTGCTGACAGATTTGGTATCTGGTGAGCTCCTTCCAAGACAGCACCTTAAACACTGCATCCTCTGAAGGAAACGAATGCTGTGTCATGGTGGAAGGGCCAAGGGAATGGAAGAACCAGATGTCCTAGCTATTTTCCTCTAACCCCTTTATAAGGCACTTATCCCTTTCATGAGGGGAGAGCACTCATAGCCTAATCATCTCCTAAAGATCTCACCTCTTAAAACTGTTGCATTGGGAACAGAGAAGTAGGTATCTGGAACAGAATAGAGAACCAAGAGATGAATCCAGTTACTTACCGCTATTTGATTTTTGACAAGCCAATTAAAAACATTCAGTGGGGAAAAGATTCCCTATTTAACAAATGGTGCTGGGTGAACTGGCTGGCAACCTGCAGAAGACTGAAATTGAACCCACACCTTTCACCATTAACTAAGATAGACTCTCATTGGATTAAAGATTTAAACTTAAAACATGAAACTATAAAAATACTAGAGGAGAATGCAGGGAAAACCCTTGAAAAAATTGGTCTGGGTGAGTATTTCATGAGGAGAACCCCCCGGGCAATTGAAGCAGCTTCAAAAATACACTACTGGGACTTGATCAAACTAAAAAGCTTCTGCACAGCTAAGAACACAGTAAGCAAAGCAAGCAGACAGCCCTCAGAATGGGAGAAGATATTTGCAGGGTATATCTCTGACAAAGGTTTAATAACCAGAATCCACAGAGAACTCAAACGCATCAGCAAGAAAAAAACAAGGGATCCCATCGCAGGCTGGGCAAGGGATTTGAAGAGAAACTTCTCTGAAGAAGACAGGTGCACGGCCTTCAGACATATGAAAAAATGCTCATCATCTTTAATCATCAGAGAAATGCAAATCAAAACTACTTTGAGATATCATCTAACTCCAATAAGACTAGCCTATATCACAAAATCTCAAGACCAGAGATGTTGGCGTGGATGCGGAGAAAAGGGAACACTTCTGCACTGCTGGTGGGAATGCAAATTAATACATTCCTTTTGGAAAGATATATGGAGAACACTCAGAGATCTAAAAATAGATCTGCCATTCAATCCTGTAATTCCTCTGCTGGGCATATACCCAGAAGACCAAAAATCACAACATAACAAAGATATTTGTACCAGAATGTTTATTGCAGCCCAATTCATAATAGCTAAGTCATGGAAAAAGCCCAAGTGCCCATCGATCCACGAATGGATTAATAAATTGTGGTATATGTATACCATGGAATACTATGCAGCCTTAAAGAAAGATGGAGACTTTACCTCTTTCATGTTTACATGGATGGAGCTGGAACATATTCTTCTTAGTAAAGTATCTCAAGAATGGAAGAAAAAGTACCCAATGTACTCAGCCCTACTATGAAACTAATTTGGGGCTCTCACATGAAAGCTATAACCCAGTTACAACTTAACAATAGGGGGAAGTGGATAAGGGGGGGGTGGGTAGAGGGAGGGGGATCGGTGGGATCACACCTGTGGTGCATCTTACAGGGGTATTTGCGAAACTTGGTAAATGTAGAATGTAAATGTTTTGGCACAGTAACTGAGATAACGCCGGAAAGGCTATGTTAACCACTGTGATAAAAATGTGTCAAATGGTCTATGAAGCGAGTGTATGATGCCCCATGATCATATCAATGTATACAGTTATGATTTAATAAAAAAAAAAACTGTTGCCCTGGGGATTAAGTTTCAAATAAATTTTGAAGAGATCACAGGCATTCAAACCATAGCAAAAGATTATTCTTTGGCATTTTCCATTTTAATGCAATGGATATTTGTTGATCACTACTATTTATTGGTGATAAATCAGGGAATAAATTAAAATGACAGTTTTTATGTGCCTGGAAGTCTCATTTTAGAAATGAGAAAGAGAGGGAAGAATACACAATAATAAGTAAAGTATATTAGTTTTTAAGACAATGATAACTACAAAGGAAAATAGGCCTAAAAAGGTTGGGGTTGTATGAATAAGATTGGTTAGTGTGGCATCAAACTTTTTGTCTTATAAAACAGTGGGAGGGACCAACAAGCACTGAGGCAGAAATGTGGGATGAAAAGGGGTAGAGAATGATCTAGGTCCATTGCAAGGCTGGCCCTGAAGATGAGTCTGATCAAGAGTTTTGTAGAGGGAAGAAGAGCCTTCCAAGACTCTACCTCAATTCTTGGGGAGGAGGGTCAGAGGCCAGGGCCACCAAGCCTCACAATGCCCACTGCTTGCACTCAGTAAGTTGGAGTTTCTTGGTTCTGCTGATTGTCTAGATCTTGGCTCCCTCACCCTGCTGAGCTCCATGGATGGAAGTAGAGTCTTCAAGCCATCCGGTGAAAAACCTACCTGAGCATGTCAGTTTCTTGTTACTTTCTTTTAATTCATCCCTTCATCAGTTTTTGTCCTTTATTTTCTGAATATGCAATTCACGTTTTCTGAGAGATTACCATTTCTTTATTTCAAAATATTAAGGGGGTACAGATCTTTTTGGTTACGTGGATTGCTTTTGTCAGGCTTGAGCCGTGGCTTATGTGTACCCGTCACCCAGATGGTGTTCATGATACCCAGTAGGTCAGTTCTAGCTCTTCTTCTCCCCCCTCATTTCCATTGAGTTTCAATTCCCTCTATGCACATATGTGCTCATCAGTTAGTTCCAATTTAATAATGAGTAATTACAGCATCTCTTTTTCCCATCTTGAGCTATTTAACTTAGGAGAATGGCCTCCAGATCCATCCAAATTGTTGCAAAAGGCATAATTCATCCTTTTTATGGCTGAGTAGTAGTTCCTGGCATATATATTATTATTTTATTTTTATTAATTTTATTAATAAAATTTTATTCATCTAGTCATGAATTGATGGGCTCTTGGGTTGATTCCATTATCTTTGCAATAGTGAATCGTGCTCCAGTAAACATTTGAATGCAGGGATCTTTTTGGTAAAATGACTCATTTTCCTGCAGGTAAATACCCACTAAGAGAATAGCTGGATCAAATGGAAGTCTTCTTTTAGTTTTTTGAGTATTCTCCATACTGTTTCCCATAGAGGTTGTACTATTTTGCAGTCCCACCAACAGTGTATAAGTGTTCCTTTCTCTCTGCATCCACATCAGTATCTATTGTTTTTGGACTTTATAATAAAAGCCGTTCTAACAGAGGTAAAATGATATATCTCATTGTGGTTTTAATTTGCATTTCCTTGATGATTAGTAATGGTGAGCATTTCTTCATATGTTTATTGGCCATTTATTTATCTTCTTTTGAAAAGCTTCTGTTTGTATCTTTTGCCCACTTTTAAATTTTTTTCTAATTTACTTGAATTCTTTTTAGATTCTGATCATTATTTTAACCTGTCATTTAATACATTTATTTTTGCAGTAATCTATAAATTATGAGATTATGTGTGATAGTTCTTTCTTCTTTTTCTTATCTGATCTTCTACATTTTCTACCATAAACAGGGTACTATCTACATAAAGAAAAAATGTTTCAGTATATAAAAGTACAGCATTGAGATGTCATTAAGGATCACTCACAACTCTGTCATCATGGTCCACTATTCAGTTTTATTTTTCCATTTCCTTTCTTTCCTTGTCAAAATTCATACATATTGAAACAGTGTTCCAGAGAGTAGAAGAATAAAAGAGCTAGCATTTTTGAGGACCTATCATGAACAAGCTGTGTCTGAAGCATGGGTATTACAATTTAATCTTACCATAATATCCTAAGTTTCTTGTATGGATGCAGAAACTGATGCTTACAGAGTTTGAATAACTTACCTGAGATCACACAGCCAGAAAGTGTTGAACTGAGACTAGAACCCAGCATCCAGCATCCTCATCACCCCATGGCCTGCTTGCATCACAAACCCTGGGGTAGAAGGACCTTGGCATGGTAAAGACAACTCAGCGACTAATAGACCCATAATTCTGTAATATTAAGATTCTTGAGCAAAGCATACCAACATAGTTTCTAGACTGGCAGAAAGGTTTTATGGAAGTTGGAACGGAGTGCACACGTATGTTTGTAATCTTGAGACATAGAGGCTGACCGCCTCTGGGAAGATACTTGCAATTCCATAATTAGATGGTGCCCCTTAAATGGCTTCCAAACTAGCCTGGGCAAAACTTGTCATTCTTCTTGCAGAGTCTCAGAGACTGTTGAACACGCACCTATAATTCTGGCTCTATATCATTATCTGTTATGAGTATTTTGCATTCCTGGTTTTTAGACAGTATTTTCCATATAATATAGAATTAATTAAAATTTTATTGAAATGAAGAGATCAATTAATCGAAAGAAAAAAACTGTGAGGAAATGAAAGAAACAGGGCACAGAATAAAAGCCTTTGAGGAGGGGCTCTGTCACCTCCATGAAGACATCATTGGAGCCCACCAAAATGGTAAAACTAGTGTTGGTGCGCCTGGAATAAGCCTTTGCCAAGCATGATTGGACAAGACGAGTTTGTAAGTGATGTCTGTGGCTGCTGTGATGAGACCTCACACCTCACAGGCATCACACTTTCCTTTACACATCTGGCTTTGGGGGCCAGGGCAACACAGGTAGGTAAGAATAAATGTTAAAAAACAATCTGGGCTCTGTCCAGGGAGGAAAGGAAAACTGGAGTTTGGGACATCTCAATAGTTCTTGCAGGTGGGCATACAAAGACTGGCATTTGGTTAACTTTGCATTATTATAGTATTCACACTTTACTACCTCCATAGGCTACCATGGACTTAGGAAGTAAATGTAACACACTGTTTTTAAAATTTTAATCTGTTTGTAGTTAAATATTAGCCTTTCGCTGTGTTAATTTATCAAATTTGTATTTGATGGTTTGTTTACAACACTGTTTTCTTGTGCAGAACTCCACACTGACCCATGTCTTACATTCTCTCTACCAGAGAGAATGAAAGATTTTATATATAAAGTGATCTTTGAATTCATTTAATTCAACTTGGATTTTGCAGATGCAGAAACTCGAATCACCGGAATTTAATGTACTCGTACGTGTTTAATATAAATGTGCATCCAGGGAAGTAGTAGAACCCGTGACTCCGTCTCTTAATCCCGTGCCCTTTCCACTCTGCGTCGATGCCGTTTAAATCACTGCAGAAACACTCAGAAGAATGTTAGTTTGTGCCACATACTATTGTGGTCTCCAGTTTGATTTACACCCTCAATTTTCGTAGAAGGAGAACAAAATACAAAAATAAAATCAGGCATATTAATTTTTCACATACAACTATTAACTCTGCGTCTTACAATGTGCAAGGAAGGACAAAAGGAGTAGACGTAATTGAATGAACCCTTGTTACTAACGCACTATTACTGTGTGTGCTGTACAAGGTCAGAGGAATTCAGAAAGAAAAATTCTTCCTATTGATATGTTGAAAAGAGACATTGGTTTAGGAATGATAAATTGTGGTTTATGCATACTAGCTGCTACTTTTATAGATGAAGGAACAGAGACATCATTATTATCTATATTAACTCCTTAGATAAGCCAAAAACTATATTTAATATGCATTTCATTAAAAAGCCAATATATTACCTTCTAATGTTACTTTCTCATTTTTAATGTATTTTCTTTCATCTGCAGACACAGTCCAGGTGCCTAGAAGGTCAACTGGTCTATAATAAACATTCCATAAATGTTTGTGGAATATTTTGTGAAACATTTTTTAAGTGATTACCTGATAGTATAAAGAAGAATATCTCCCACATAATGTTGTATGTGAGAGTATTTACAAACTTTGCTTTTCATTATGTTGTTGAAAATTTAACTTTTTCAATTATTCACTTCAAGGATTTTATCTCTAGAAATTTCATTTGGAAAAGAAAAGGCCGGCATAGGAGCATGATGTTTCTTATCACGTAGATTCTCATTTGCACTGGTAACTGCATAGTCTCAGTATATAAAGTGTTCAGTGTTGGGACTTCCTGAAGCTCTGTGTGTGCATTTGAGTAAACACATGAGAAGGACTTGCTATTTAAATAGTTGAGAAACTACATTTAGAATTAACTTTATCTCCAAATACTGGGTTTCAAAAACCTAGTCATCAAATGTTGGCACTGGGGGAAAGAGAAATAGAGTGTCATTTATTTCGTTAACTAGATTTCATTAAATGTGACTGTTTACTTGTCTTGTTCATTTGCGATGGACTGACTTTTTAGTTATCGTTAATGGACTCATTTTGATTTTTCCCCCTATGGACCCTTAGCTCCAAATTTCCTTTTTATCTTGAATTTGTGGTGAAATACTCTCTTTCAGTAAAGATAAAATGACTGAATGAATTTTATAAGAGGAGCTATGAGGGCAACACTTAAATGTAAGGTCAGAAGACTCATTGAATGGACTCCAGGAAAACTCACGCACATCAATAAAGTCGGTGTGGTCTACCGTTATATAAAACCATGCTGGTCACGGCATGCTTACCTTTTACTGTTGTCATGTTTTATTATTTCTAAGCACTATATACCTTATTTATTTGCTCTTCCTACCAACTCTATGAGAAATGTAATATGGGTATTATTATCTCCACTTTTTAATAAATGAATGAGGAAAGAGGCTTTATGGGCTATGATTAGAAGGACTTGTGGGTAGTTGAATGAGCACTAGACCCCGGTTTTACGGTTCCTCTCTGCAAGCTCTGTCCACAACATCCAATGTGTCTGAGTGACAGTTATCCTTTCAAGGACGGCAGACCTCTCTGGTACCTTTCTCTAAGCAGGAATGGATGTCCCTTCTATGAGGGGTTTGGGATATGTGGTACAATTTGCATTAGAAAAGGGCAAATGGCTATCCTGCCCTTTCTTTTCTCCTCCTTAGGCTCTAGAATAGAAAATAAATCCTTTTCATGAGTAGTAACATTGGAAAAATCGCCCTGGTATATATTTATATAGCCCTAAATTAGAGAAGCAGAAACATTGTTCTCATTAGACCTCGTGAAAATATATATTAGAGAACATAATGTTTTCCAGCTCACGTATGAAAATCAGGAGAGCATTATTATCATTTGTAGCAGACCATATAGTTTTATGGAAGGAGAAGCGAGAGCTAAGCTCGGAACACTCTGTAATTATAAGAAACACAGGTAACATCTCGGCAATATAACACCTTGGTGAAAAGGGCACGGGGAAGGGATTCAGCTCTCCTTAACACAAGAGCTCGCAAGACAAGAACCTCAGTGATTGGCAGTCTCACCACGGGATTGTGTCTGTAAGTAGCCACAGGCGAGGTGCACTGGGGAGCACCCATGCTGTTCTCTCACAGACTCGCTCACTCTGACTCTCTCGCTTCTCCTGTATGCAGGGCCTCTCTCTGCCCCAGGCTCTTCTAAGAAGACTGCTAAGATTAATTCACTCACTACGACTGTTTCTCTTCCTTGAAGAAGTCTCTCTCTTCCTCCTGCTAAGGCAAATAGCCCTCGGGCATCTAAGGGTAGTTGTTCCCGAGCAAGGTAGCTCGGCAGTCCAGTCCAGACACTAGATAAGCTGGGGCCAGAGACCTGGCCATCCCGGGCACTGACAGTCATTGAGAACACTGTGAGATGTCGCTTCATCAGAGTCAGAGACATCAAAGATATGCTCATATTGGTTGAGGAAACTAGAACTCTGTCATCACAAGCATGCTGTCTTGTAGGCCTCTGGGATTCATTCCTTCCCTTATTCCATGCACACCCACCACACCCACCCGCACACAATCCCATGCACACTGGAGTGCGTGTTGGTGAACAGGCTGCCTACTGGTTTGATAAAAAATGGAAGCAGATGATATAGGAGCTACATACTCCCATCCCAAATAAACATTTCAGGAAGATGACTTGATTGCAATTCTTATAGCTGTGTAGCATGTATGAGAGTAACAGCGACTAACACAGGGAAACCTGTCAATAGACTTTATAGGGGTGACCCTTAGGGTTCCCTAGGTCCTAAACTGCACAAATGCCTCACAAGGGATAGCAATTACAACCTGTGTCCTGTTTGCTCATTACAAGTCTTGAACCGTAAACTGATACACAGTATGTTGTGTTTCCAGGGCTGGCAATAGATTTAGGTTGATCCCCCAATGCACTTTACCTTGTGATGACCAACACGGCTTCCAGCAATGGCTGACCAGACCAAGAACCGCCTGGAGTTAGTTAGAGATACTCAGGATTTTTCACTTTCTCAGCATGATGCTTGTTTTAGTTTAAGTTCTTTGGTTACTTTTTTACATTCCCTGTCCCCTTGGAAGGTAAAATCTTTCCCTGTGAAGCTCTTACATTTATATTTCCTCCTATGTAATGAGCTCAAACTGACCACTTATCTTTCGATCCCAAGCCAAATTCCTAGGAGGGAGAGTATTATTTGTCTACCTCTGATCCAGTCAGTAAGAATAGAGCAGAGTTATGTGTGGATAACAGTAGTTGAAGTAGGTGGCCATTAAGCAATTTCCAGGGGTGGCAGCCACTACACCACTCTGAAACAATCACCCCAAAGATGGTTGTCCAAGAGTGTTGGTTGACACAAATTTACACAGATGTGGTGCTGTACAGATTACAAAATACTTTTGTGTACTTTGTTATGTTAATTTAATAATAATGGAGAAAGAGGGATTTTTGCAAAGGGAGAATATTAAATATACGGTAGAATCTCTCTAAGTTGACCACTGAGGACTGTAACAAACTGGTCAACATATGCATGTGGGCAACATAAGGAACTAGGCCTACTGTACTGACACGTGCTTGTGGTGCAAGTCTGGTCTGTGAAATGTAGGCCAAATAAAGGAGGTTTTCAGTGTAGGGAACTGGTCCACTATGGCGGTTCTGTTTGTAAATATCTCTAATTAAATATTGGCGCACACACACACATTTAAAGGAACTTCTCCCTATAGAATTTATGTGTACACATGTGTGTCTGCGAGTGTATAGGGATCTTCTCCCTATAGAATTTATATCATGGTTTAGTGAATTTTTATAGTATGTGTACACATGTGTGTCCGCATGGGTGTAGGGGGATGAAACAATACAAAAAGAAATAACAGCAACAAAACAGTGGAATAAAGCAATAAAAACCTAAAAACATACCTAATATCTTCCCATGAAAGGACAGTAGACTGAAAAGCAAACCAGAAAGAGCGAAAGCAAATGCAAATGTAGTCACAGATCTTAAAAGTTGTAAAAATTTGTGCACGAACAATGCTAGAAATTTGGACGGTGATGAGGAAGTTTCCTTTTGCTACCAATGTAGCTGATGTCCAAAGTTACCCAAGAATGGGTGTGTGTCTTGGGAATTCCAGGACCTGTAAAGAGTCAAGCTAGAGGTGGGAGAGTGAGGAGGAGAGAGGGGGGCGGAGGCTCAAAGCTAAAGAGCCAGGCCAGGAAGGCTGGGGGAACACCCAACGCTCAGTGTGGAGGGCCTCGTTGACAAGAGGGAAGCCAGACTGAGAGGCTGGGGAAATGCTGGTCTGGCCTTTCTGGGCTCAGAGCCCAGGAGATACTGTCCAAGGTGGTGGATCTAAAGGGAAACAGGGAGAAAATTCTTATTTGATACCAACAGAAACTGACTTGAAGTCCCAAAGAGCAAAGGCTCCACGCCCTTTCAGAGTAAAGGCATGACAGAATACAGCCCACACTTGGGGCTGAAGTATAAAAACCAAGGCTAGGCTCTCAATTTAACCTGTAGATAGGAAGAGGAACAACTTCGGGGAACTCCTGGAAGGGCTCTGTTGCTGCTGCTTACCCCTGGGTTAAATGGCCTGACTCCAGAAGACTGTGTCTGAGATGTGTGCCCCAGGGTTAGCTCTTCCTCTGAGGCTTATAGGCGCAGCGGATGGGTACTCCACGCACTGCCCTGAGGTGGCCACAATGGCAGCTGTGTGGCTGCATGGTCCTGCGCCCCACAGGTCACATGTGCTTACTTAAATTAAAACTTAAATGAGCTAAAGTGAGAAGCCCAGATCCTCAGTCACACGAGCCACATTCCAAGTGTTTGATGGCCACACGAGACCTTCTACTATTGCTCAGCACTTGCACAGAAGGTTTCTATGTTCGTAGACAACCCTGTTGGATAGCACTGGCTCTAAGAAAACCTGAATTCAGGTTTTCATCTGAGAGGGGAAAATGCCTGGTGCTGCTTCCTAGGAGGAACCCCGAGATAAAGGAATCCTGCAGAAAAGAGGATCCCTCAATTCAGAGTCGCCATTTTTTGGTGACAACCTCCAATCCCCTCCAGTTCCCTCTGTCTTCTTTCCTTTGTAATATTCTCTACTGCAGAGAGCAATGAGTCAGACGAGCAGCAGCAGGGCGTCTGTGGGGACATGCACAGTGATGTGCCCATTGCCTGCTGCAGACTCACTGCTCTCAGAGGATGGGGAGATCTGTGGGTCCCTGGGGATCACCAGCACCACTTAAAAAAATCTTAGGTTTCTCCCCAAATGTGTTCTTGGTAACTATAAATAGGTTTCACAGAGTGACATGCTCCAGTTGACTACCCTGGTTATAATTACTTCATAGATAAGCTAACTCCTCACTTCTCATTGAGCAGACAGGTGGGCAGAGAGCGTATTGGGGGTGCAGCAGTCACCAGGGTGGAGAACACCCACATATGCAAAGTGCAGGCTATTCTCTGGCTGGAGAGACCAGGACCAGAATAATTACCAGGGGGGAAAAATAATATTTTCGCTGACAGTTGAGGGCAGTTAGTTTCCCAGGGAGAAGCGCTGGTGGCAAAGGCCTTTAGACAGGGAGGCCTTTGTCATTTTATGGATGCTCATCTGTCAACTGTCAGCTGGTTTCAAAGGGACTCTGGCCATAATGTTTTCCTCTGTACCTTTCCCATCATGGTGGCCCAAATTTCCCTAACTAACCATTCGTCTTCCTATTTGCCTAGTCTGGTCACTTACAATGAGTAGAGATGTAGTGGTGATTCTGCAGCTGCAGAGAGTAAGGGCGAGGGGCGGGTGGCTGAAAGGGGGGCTCCCAGGAGGGGAGGGTGCAAAGAATGAGCTTAGCATCTCTATGGAAGCACTCTTGCCCAGGGAGGAGTTTTTTTGTCTACACGTTGTTCCTGAGGAGAAAAGGGTTGAGCTGAGCGTGAGGTTGGCAGGGCAGAAGCAGAGGACCCAGCAGGGTGCAGTAAATCCTAACACCCACCCACCCCCCTTAGGCTGTCAGGGCCCGCCCACATGACAACGTCATCCTTGCAAATTCCAGGGGAAATTAAGTGCAATTGTCAGAGATATACTATTGCGTGGAATCAGCCATGATGACTGGGAATCACAAGTCACAGTTTTATTTGTCCTATATCAATTTTGGCAAATTGGAAAGTAAAACCACAACACCCTAGGAGCATCAGTGGCTCAAGTTGCACAGTGAGCTTGATGTATCATTGTCAGCAAGTCCTTCCGGCTGCAAAATAAGAATTATACAAATATTCACCTTATAGTTGTTTCAAGGTTAACTTTTTCTTGACTGTGCTCCTTTGCTAAACTTTTCATTTTTCCAGCTCAGTATCATTTCTCTTGGGTTTGACTTTTCCAAATTCTCCTTTTTATTTATTTATTTATTTATTTATTTATTTATTTATTTGTTCACTATCATCATCATGTAGTGCAGGCCGGGCTTACAAACAGCCACGCGCAGGCCTGGGTCTGGGTGGACAGGCCCTGGCAGGCCTCGATTCACGTGAGGACACCCCAAAGGCCAAACCTTGCTCCCATTCCATCTTGATTCCTCTTACATTGTCCACTTCCATTCCTCTCCTGTTTCTTTTTCTTACTAAACTTCACAAAAATTTTATATGATAAACTGTTTAGAGCTTTATCTGTCTGATGCGTGCTCCTTCCGCCATTTTCTCACTTATACTTGAGGAGTTCTTTGATGCAAAATGTTAAATTCTGTGCTGCGTGTATCAATCTCTGCCTGTTGTAGATTCTTCTTCTGTTTCATGTTCTAAAATTTTTTGTCACCCTCATATCCAAAAATTATCAACTTTTCTCCTTTTTAAAAGAAAAAATAGCTCATTTAACCAACTGCTACTACATTTTTGCTTTCTAGTGTCTGAATTATTTTTTTATATATGTGGACTATGTTACTGTGTGTTTTGGGAAATCCAAAAGCCAGACTCTTGCTTTCCTGTATCCTAGAGATTTAGGTTTGACGTTCCACTTGGCCAATCACCCCTCTCATCCAATAAAGTTAGTGAGGTTAAAACAAGATAAAAACAGCTAAAACATGAACAGTTTTGATTTCACTAAAATTGTTGTGGGTCTATCTTGGGTTCCCAGGTGTCAGCTGTGGCATTTAGCATTTATAGGCAGGGCCCACAGGCCAAGTGAGTGCCCTTGTACAACTTAGAAAAAGGCACCCCCCAGGGGCTCACCGGCTCTCGGATGCACAGCTTGGCAGATAGAACTTTTGCGTGAAGACACAGGCATCTTTTTCTCCAAGTTGATGTGACCCACAACAGGATGTATGGCTTGGTGAGCAAAAGGTGGGCTGGCCCCTAATTTTGGCCCTTAATTATCTCTTCAGCCAAATATCTTTCAGTAGTGAACAACCTTCTTAACAATAATAGGTGGCCTTATTTCCCAAGACAGTTCCACGGGTTTCTCATTAAATGTGTGCTCTACTTAAAATCCTTCCAATACGTTTCTTTTCAGCTTAAATTATACAGAATCAGTTTTCAGCACTAGCAACCAAGAGCCTGCCTTGGTATGGTGGTGCTTTTGCTGTGCAGCCATATACACATGTGTGTATTTTATTTATTTACCCAAATAAATTGTTAACCAACAGACCTTACAATATTTATGTTAATATATATATTTCTCCTACTCTTTTGAAGGAGAAATATATATATTAACATAAGAGGCATATCTAGCCTGTCTTTTGACATCTCACCTTTATAGAAAACTATTTCTTTTATACACTGAGGTGCTTGTGGTTATTTTTCTGCCCCTTTTATGTGTTCGTTCTTGCTCCAGCAGGTCCTTCTTCTTCAGCCCATGTGTCGGAGGCTTACCTAGAGAGCCTGCCTCCGAAACTGGAGGGGAGGATGTGGGAAGGGGACAGACAGAGGCACTGAGAAGGGAATTTGAGACAGTTTCTGATAGCCTCCATTTCTGGGGCACCTTCAGGACCCACACTGAGTATGTCCGTTCCTGTCTTTGAAAACACATGTGTCAAGCACAGCAATTATACCTTTCCCTCCTTACAGTCTGGTGGAAGATCTGTGGCTGCTCACTATAATACGAAAGCCAGCAAGAACAGCTCTGCATGGTAGGGTCTGAGTGGTCTGCTTGAGTATTTAAACAAAGTGAATTTTGAAATAGAGGAGAAACATCATTAAGCTCTCTGCCAATGTGCTGTTATATTAGATTTCAGCAAGTTTAATGGCAGAAGAAAAGTCAGAGCAAAGTACATCTCATGTCCCAGGCTCTCCCTTCCTTGGATTTTGGCTTGACTCTGAGTGAGTTGTGACACGAAAGTTCTTTGTGTGCTCAGAGCCACGAAGCCCACAGAGCATCGCTGGACTTCTACCCCACAAAGATGTGAACTTGGATTTTCCCGGGGGGGGGGGGAATGAAAGAGAGAACAACCAAGTAAGAGATGCTATTGCTCACTCTGTCTCAAATGGTTGACGGTTTCTGGAACACATAGGCCCAGGCTACACAGCAGTGTGAGAGCACAGATGCCAGAGCAGAGTTCCTGGTTCAGTCCCCACCTGTGACCTCCCAGCTTCTCTGGGACTTGGTTTTCCTAATTGTAAAATATGTTGGCTTTGAAGCTATGTCAAGCTTTAGAACAGTGCCTTAAACATCAGTGCTCCCTGGGTGTTAGCTGTTACTCTGTGTGAGGCACACCAGGGCTGGAAGTTTTGTCTGTTCTCCACCCTTAGCCTCTGTGCACAGAACCCAGCTGTGTCCTATGCTCTCTGAACTCCGTAAAGACTCCTGACAATTGACTCTCATAATTACCACTCTCTAGGATAGACGGAGAGTGGGAATTTTCTCAATGGACTAACGTGGGCCCAGGCTCTAACATCCGCCCATTTTAATCCCCACTGGCGAATCTGAATAAGGAGTGTTCCTGTGCAGATGATACAATTGTAGTATCACAAATTAGGTGTGGTCTTAATGGACAACTGCCCTTGTTATCTGGATTTACTAGAAAGGAGGGCTATAGGTCAACTCCTTCAAAACCAAAGTTGGTACTGTCGGCAGGCTCACCTCTGCTGCAGTCTCACCGTCCTTCGTAGCAACTCACTTCATTTAGAAAAGTGAGGCACAATTGCGTTGTTTATTTTGGTGAAGGGCGCAAGAAGTTCCACGGTGTGCAAGAGAAATTAGATGTGGCATAAGTGCTCCTCCTGAGATTTTTTACGGTCAAAGTAGAAAAATCTGTTTTGCAAATTGCCCAATTAAAATTCTTACCACCCACGCTCTATGGCAGAGAACACTGACATCTTCGTTATTGGTTCTGTGTGTTCAGGTAGATTTAAAGAATTACTTCCTGAAGAGAATCTTAGCCCTGCCTTAGGTCCTGTCTACTCATCTTCAAGGGGAAATGAGATGGCCTCTCTCCAAGGCTGTTTAACTTTTATTCATTCTATCCCTAGCTCAGCTGGCTTTTAAAGCATATAGCTCTGCACTTAACTTGCCACATAAAGTGACTGCACTCCAAGGACTTGTTAGGAAATATATTCTCAGTATCATTGCCGATCAGTAGCTGTTTAAATCTCTGGAAGGCAAAATGTATTGGTCCTGTTAATTGGAACTCCCAGAAACCTCTCAGATCCATTGACACATCTTCCTTCCCCACAAGACTCTCATCGCCACCACCAAGTGCCTTGCATCACAGAGCCTCTGAACTCTTCTCACTACATTCACTTCTATTCTAAGCCTTCCAGTTTCCATACATCACCCTGAGAAATTTTTAAAAATACAAATCTTATTGGACCACATTCACTGTTTACAGCCTTCGCTGCCTTCTGACTATTCTTAGGTTCAAGTTTAAAATCCTTATTCCATCCCACAATGTCCAGGCATATCCAGCCTCTATCTCCCTTTCTAGACTTGTCTCTTAACACCTCTTCTTGCCCTCCAGCCTCCAACCATGCTGGCCTCCCATTGACCCCTCCAATGTACCAAATGCTCTACCTCGGACCTCACATGTGCTATTTGCACCATTGACGCCTTCTTCCCCTGCTTCCTCCCTTCACTCCCATGATCCTTTCTCTTTTCTCCTGGATATGACAACCTCCATCCATGGCTGCATGAATCCTGTTCACCTCCTTGTCTCAGTTGATTGTCACTGGCTTTCTAGATGTTTCCATTAACCTGCTTATCATAGTTGATAGTTGATAATTATGTTTTGATTTTTGAGATTATTGGATAAGCATCTGTCATTCTCCTTCCCAAATAAAGACAGGTACTAAGACTGTACATTAAAAACTATTATTTCTCAAGCTTAGCATTGAGCTTTGCAAATAATGGATCTTTAGTAAATGCAAAGGAAGAAAATAATTGCCACAGAGGTGTAGAGTTCTTCTATTCTTCTAGGGAATTTCAGAGTCTATCCTTGGATAAGGTCAATTAATGAGAAGTATATAGTTCTAGGTCCCTAAATATTGCCTGTCACTACCCCCACCCATCATATAATTACTTTAATTTAATATGCCTTGGAATGATTTCATCATTATATAACAGGGGATGTTATAAGAGATAATCTTATAAAAAAAAAGTATTTGCTATAAAGGATATTATCCATTCTATAGAGACCCAGAGAAAATAAGTTTCTCCAAAATAGTCATGCTTCTTTAGAGCCTTTGGTTGGTTTTTACTTTATAAACACTGTAAAAATCATAATTAGTAGTATTTTCTTCTTTAAGAAGTCTAATTGGTGGCCCACTTTTGGCAAATGTGTAGGATTTCATGCCATACTTTTTATATACTAAACTTATCAAGAGAATATATTGTTACTTTCTTATACTTTTTATTATACTTTGCCTCAATTTTCTCACCTCTCGTGAATTTATTTGTGTCTTCATAAGCCATCTTAAATCCTTCCTTGAATAAGATGGGGTATAAATAAACAAACAAGCCATGTATAATAAATGCTTCTCAGCAATACTTCTGTGCATTTCCCTGGAGGTACCAAAACAATTGTGAAAATAAGGCCAAAGAGTTTTCAGTTCCCCTTATAGTCACAGAGAATCACTTAGGGCTCCCTGAAACCATTCCCTAGATAGAGTCAAGTTGCTTTCTTAGTAATTCCATTCATAAATACACATTGGCTGTCTGATAGAGCACTCGAGATCTTGATAATCAAAAGCTTATTGTGTGTCTGAGAAGCTTGAAAAGGAAATTGAAGCTAGTACCAAGGGAGAATAGAATACAGTTAGACGTTTTCCTTCAAAATCAGCAGGAGGTCATTTAAAGTATAATGTAATGCACAACTTTTAACTTTATGAATCTTTTTGCTTTTTCTGCTCTTTTTGTTTTGTATTTACAGTAGTAAGGTTACTCTATCATACATAATTAACTTGCCATCTATAGAAGGAGAAAAAAAATCCAAAGTTGGTCCTCGTCTTCTGTGATGGAAAGATAGGCATGTTTGACCTTGTAAATTTCTTGAAAAGAGATCAAAAATTAAATAATGTTAAAATGTCAATATATTCATACCTCTACTCTCCTTTCCCTGCCCTCACACCCAAAATATAACTATGAAGTAGAAATAGAATCACTGTAGTAATATTTAGGGAAAAAATGGAGACTGGAATACACAATAGTCACAGTGCATAGCAATAGTAAGTTCCTCTGGGCAAGAATTGTAAAGAAATGCTCTGGTTGTCCAACTTGGCTGCTTTCCCTCTGATCTATGGGATGGTCTCCTAGCACCCTTGTCCTCTGCAGTCCCTACTCCTATCCTCTGGAACTTCCTTCTCTTTCTCCATTTCTCTCCATGAACATATCTGGGGTGGGCAGTGGAGCAATGCCTTTTGGGAGCTTCACAGTGTTTAGATCCTGTTTCATAGGGGCACAGAGTTTGGAGCCCAGGGATTACTTTAAGGGCCGGCCAGGCTTTTGCAGACTGAGTCTATAGTTTCTTTGGCCATATTATCCCCTCAGGAATGTGGGGTTCACCCTACACAAATATCTGGTCTTGATAGATATATACTTTTTAATTACAAGTCTCTTGCCTTTGACTTTTTTGTAATACCTTTCCTCTCATCTAAGTAGTGGCTCCCTTGCAGCCATCTGAAGATAACCTTCATGAATTGATATTTGCCATGGAGTTAGTTCTCATTGACTTGCTGAGAACAATTATTAGAAGATGCTTGAACACTGTGTTGAGGCAGAGTCCTGTCTGCAGCTAAACCATCATTCCTTACCAATCCAGATACACAGACAATTAGGTTTCTCATCTCTACAAGTCCCCAGATTACTGGGTTCTCAGTAATTTACACACCACAAGCCAAGAATGTTCTTTTCTACTTCTATTATTGCTGATGAGCTACCTCTGGCGTGAGTTTCATCTTTCTCCTTTAGGATTTTACTGAAAGTAGCATGAAGTAGCCAGCACACACACACATCCTAAATTTTCTCTATAGCTTCAATCAGCTCATGGTTTGCCTTCCAAAGTTCTACTGGAAATAGCTTTGCAACATTTCAATCCATCTACATCCTACCAAATCTACTAAGCCAGTGATTCCTTTTAGGTGTATTTATTTGTAGTACCTCACTCCTAGCCACCAAATTCTGAATCACTTAGGATTAGATTTAGCCAAGAGTGATAGAAATCCCCAGTAACTCTGTCTCATAGCACATAGCGTTTCTTTCTCACACACTCACAGTATTTGGGAATAAGTGGTCCAGCCCAGCATAGAGGTTCTTATTGCTTAAGTACTTAAAGACTTAGGTCCTCTGCAACCAATTGCTCTATTTTCCCTAGAATCTTACCCTGTCCTTATGGCCCAAGACAGAAGACCTACATCCCAAGTAGCTGCTACTTTCAGCAAAATCCCACCAGGGACAAGAAGGAAATGAAGAAAGGCACGCTCCCTCTCCACAGTGGCACAGACCACGGCCATTACTCACACGCTGTACCCAGGAGCAAATGCAGCCTTCCATTTTGGGAAGCCATGTACTTAGCTAAATACCAGAGCTGCTATTATTGTAGGGAAATAGTAAGCTGACTTGTGGGACATAATAGTAATACTCACAACTGCATAAATTAGAGAATAATAAGGAACAGACGTGGAGGGGACAGCAGACTTAAAGGTCACATTCTCAAACAGCGCCCCCTGTCCCCGTGAGCAGGAGCCTGGTGGAGGCAGGAAGTTTGTAGGAGGAGACTCTGGGGAGCAGAGAACAAGAAGTGAGCTGTTGAACTTGGGTCTCACAGGGACAGGTCTCAGAGATTTAGTGGGAAGCCTAATGAGACTCATCAAATTGTGATCTAATTTTAATGACTCATGCAGAAATGAAAGATGCAGCTTAAAAAGGCCTATTAAGAGCCTCTAAACAGCCTGCAGAACAGGGTTTCTTCTTTCTTCTTTTAGCCAAAAATCTAAAGTTAACTTTAGAATACTCGAATAAAGTGTAGATGGTTTCTTCTTAAAAAAAAATATGGGTTTGAGGCGGAAAAAAAGTGTTCTGACCTGGTTCAAGGAGTTAAACTGATCCTAAGAATCAAGATTAGATATAACTAAAATTCTGAACAGATATGACAGGAAGGAAAACCACTGTGAGAAAAGTATAGGAGAAAAAAAAGATCAATGAGAATATTATGTCCTCGGACCTCTACATAGGTGTGGATGAGTGTATATTTCATACAAATGGCTGGGGGTCTCAGTGTGTGACACAAATTTTGGGGGCAAGACACAATTATAAGAGGGACTTTACCTAAGAAATGCAATCAGTGTAAACTGTACCCTCAATAAACCCCCCAAAATAAAAAAAAATAATAAAAAAAAAGAAGTGGACTTAATATTTCAATTTAAATAGTTTATGTAATCTTACAAGCATTTTTAGAATCTGAAGTTTGGAAGTAATGACGTATGTTATTGGAACGATTTACTTTCTCTAAAAGAAACTGATCTAAAGAAATGAAGGGGAATAGCTACATCAGTGGTTCTCAACCTTCCTAATGCCGCAATGTATTTTCCTTGTTAAAAAGGGGTGACAGAGAACCGCTGATAATGAAGTCCTGATGAACATCCACAGCCCCATGCTAGGAGTTTCATAGGCATCTCTCTGAGACAGTATAATACAAAGAAGCAAAAAGTTCAGGAAGTGGGCATATCCATAGACCAATAGCTTCCAGACTTTTCTAGACTTAGGGGAACCTACAGACTAATTTCAGGGCCTCATCCAAGACCTGCCAGACCCAGGTACCCAGGACTCAGACATTGGTTTTTATAATCTAAAAACCACCCTCCTATTACAAACATGGAACTGGCATCTGGGAATCAGAGGGACGGGAAGCATGCTATCTCCTAACACAGATCACAGAACTGCCCAGAGATGAGTGAAGGCTGGCAGTGCTGGGAGCAGCTCCCCCACCTGCCCAGCAGCTCGGCCTTCCCTTCTGATGAAACACAGCACCTGATACATTCCGGGCTTCCTTGACGGGAAGCTGCCTCCTTGAATGCTGAGGAAGCAATGAGGGAAACACAGACCTGGGCGCCCCTGCCTCCGCCTCCGTCCGGGCAATCGCTGACTGCGTCCCAAGGAGCCAAGAGGCTCAGGAGCCCGCGATGGAGCAGCCCGGCCTCTGGAGAAGAGGACGGATGAGGGCAGGGTGGACCCGAGGGGTACGGGGATGGTTCAGAGGCTCTGCAGGAACCGGGACTGGCCAGCCCAGCCCCACGCTATGAACTCGCGTGGCCATTCTTTCTATTACAGTCAAATCGGCCTCCTACACCCCCAAAAACTTCTTACAGAGCCTCGTTGTCATTTGTAAAGATGAAACTTATCCGGCTAAAGAAGAGTAAGCTATAGAAAGAAAGTGGAAAGGCCAAGGCAGAAACGCCCATCCCTGCAGCCCAAACCCTTGCCCCTCCTGCCCCTCCCCCGCTCTGTCTTCAGCGGTCTCTCTGGCCTGGTCCTGAACACAAAGATCACAACGGAAGTTTTGAAACAGACTGTGTTGTGGTTCATGACTTCACTTCCAAGAAACTCAAGACTGCACCGTCCTAATGTACCGTGCGAGTTTCAGCTTGCTTGGCGCATCGGTGTCGCTGGGAGCATCACTTGTTTCCACCCAGGCGGCTCAGCTGTGGAGCTGGGAAGAGCGGCACTGTCTCCAGATGATTTTCTATGATTTAAAAATGGGTCAAAGGAGTCTCAAAGCCTTGAGCATTTGCAACAGGCTTTGGGGACCTTACTCCTTCCTGTACAACAAGACTTTGGTGATTTCAAGACTTTAGAAGAGGCCGAAGTTCACTGAAAGAAGAGAGGAAGAGGCATCAGGGGACCACAGTGACTGAGGAAAATGTTATTGTGGACAAAATGGCTCACAAAAACAAGTGACATTTAAGGACAATGAAGTTGCACTACAGGTTGGATGGCTGTCAGTGTCCAAAATGCAGCACCATTACCTGCAAGTCAGGAAGGTTTCATTCCCTGGGTGCCTCCCACTGACAGCTGAGCAAAAGCGCCTCCATGTAGCATGGAGTGAGGAAATGCTGGTAAGATTGGGTGGAGGTGAGTCTAGACAGGTTTCTAACGGGGTTCCTGGGGATGACACTTGGATTCACTAGTTTGACCCGGAGAATAAGCATCAGTCAACAGCGTGGATTTCCCCCCACCACCTTGAAAATCCACCAACAAAGTGAAGGGTCCCTGAAGTGTCAGAAGGAAATTGGTGGCAACTTTCTTCTCCAAAAGCAGTTATGTTGCAACTATTCCTCTGGAGGAACAAAGAACTGTCACTGCTCAGTGGCACACAACAGTATGTCTATGAAAAGTTTCGGGGAAGCTTCCAGAATGGTGGCACAGGCCAGAACCACAGAGGACTCTTTTGCACCGTGACAAAGCATCCCTCAACTGATGCCACCACTCAGCCATGACAAAGTGTCCCTCAGCATGGCAGATGCCACCATCAGCTCCTGGAGTCCACAGAGGTAAGCTTATGACTCATCCACAGTCCTGATCTGGCCCCATGGGATTAAAAAATAGTATGCAAGAAGAGGGTTCTCGAGGCCTTGGGGAAACTGTTCACACCTACAGAAGTGAGCTACAGCACTTGAAGAAAATGAGCAGAAAGAGTGTTATCGAAAATGATTTACAAGAATGCAAAAGTGATGATTTTGAGAAAATATACTAATCAAAAGGATTTAACATTTCTTAATCTTAAAACTTTTGTAGCATTCCTTGTATTTTGGGTAGCAGATCCAACAGGGTGTACTCTGAGAAAGATAAGGTGAGCCTTTATCTCAAGGAATAACCTGTGGTTGGAATGGATGAAGGGTGCAGAAGTCTAGATTAGAGTTATTTATTAATAAGAGCCTCAATTTTTGTTTTTGACATACAAGCATTAATTTCAAGCAGAGAGGAAAAGAGGTTATTTCAGTTTTATTTACCATGTTTCCTTAAAGCCATGTCTACACCTGTCATGTTGAGATTACACTGGTTCAATAAGTGCTAGGGGATCAGTTCTGGGTCTGGAAAGAAAAGAAGAGTGGGACGAGTGAAAATTTATAAGATCTGAAAATTGGACATATGGGGTTTTGAGGAAATTACCCAAATGCTGGGGCTATATGAGCTTTAGAGCAGTTGCATAATCTGTCTGTCTCTGGCTTTTGACAGAAGTGGTCCCTACGACTGTACGGGTGTTGAATGAAATATCCCTAGTACTCCAGATGGCCCGGCCAGCAGAATTAGGCAGTTACATTGGACAAGTATCAGAGACTTTCAAAAGGCATTTCTTTGGGATTTTCCCTTTCAAAGGATTAGCAAATCCTGTCTTTGCAAATCTATCAGTACTATTTTTTTTTTGTACTTATCACAGTACTGGATACAGAGTAAGATGTCAGGAAGTTCTTTTTCATTTTTGTTTGATAAATGTGTAAGTATAATTCTGTGTCAGTATTTACTATATTCAACAAATGCATACTCATTCCTACTATGAGAGTAGCACTGTGTCAGGCCAGGTAGGCATTAGAGATACATAATCTGGTATCTTCTCTCAAAGTGCTTACATTCTAGTGGAGAAAACTGGTGTTAATAACATCGACATGCAAATAAATATAGAATTATAAATAATGGGGGATGCAGTTTGGTCTGCAGATCAGGAATATCTTCACCAAGGAAGTGACATTTGGGCTGAGATACGGAAGATAATAGGAATCAATTCCTTGAAAGAAGAGAGTGTTTCAGACCTTAACAAAATCAGAAAGGATACAAGTTCCTGGGATGTGAAGAAACAGAGTGCGTTCATAGAGGGTCAGTATAACAGGGGCTCAGGGAGCAAGAAGAGGCCGGTGGGAGATAAAGACAAACAGGCAGACAGCACCCAGATCATGCAGAACCTTTTTGTTTTTACACAGAATCCTTTACTCTGAATCATTGAGAGTCATGACCAGGGGAGCACCATAATCTAAACTATTCCTAAAAACATTTTAAGGATGGATAGAGGGGGGCAAGAGAGGCTGAGGTCAAGGAACAAGGTGATGTTAGTTTCCACTAGAGCAGTAGTGGCCAAAACAGGGACGAGTACAGGGATTTGAGAAATATTTACAAGTCTAAATTGATGGGACTCAGCAAATGCCTGTGTGGGACAGCAAAGAGGAAACTGTCTAGGACGACAGCCCTGCTGCCCTGCTTTTGTGGCTGGGCAAACATCAGAGCTATGCTATTGAGGAAGACTAGTAGAGAAAATATCAGGAGTTACATGTTTGGTGAGTTGCGCTGCCCTGAAGCATCTGAATGAAGATATGGCAATTGGGAGCTCTGGGGAAAGGCCTGGCATGGTGTGGAGGAGCTGTAAACTGGCTTACCTAGCACCTGTTCTTAACTATTTTCGCTTTTGCTGGCCTCTGTTACAGGGGCTGAGTAAGCTGCATTGTCAGTTTCTTTACGTCTTTTGCATTTAGAGAGGCAAAGGTCTTGAGACAAAGATCTGGCCAACCTGACAAACTGCTTGAATTCATGAAGGCATGGTAAGGACAGCTGTTTCTTCTGATCCTGACACTGTCTCTCCCCTCCCTTATTTTGTCTCTGAGGAAGGATAGGACAGCTGGAGCTTCTGTAGAAGCTTCCATAAGAGAAAAGGCAAGAGAATCAGCCCTTGAACAGCTAAAAGTTACCAGCAATAGCTTCTGCCTGACTTTATGGGGGGGGTGAACCCAATTATATTTCTTTTAGCTACTCTGTTTTCTATGAATTATAGAAATAAAAATCATTTCTAACTGACATGGGTGGAGTTACAAATTCTACAATCATCAGCATATGGATCACAATGGGAGCCAAGGCCAGAATGAGGCCTAGCACGGATCCTGGGAAACTCCAACAATTAAAATCTGGGCAAAGAAAAATAAGCCAGGATGGGAGACTGAGAAGGTGTACCCGAAAAGCTATGCAGGAAACCAGGAGTGTGTGTAAAACAAGGACTCTGGTGGAAGAGGGCATCACGAAAAGGAATGAATGGTCGGTGACGTCCGGTGCTGCTATTTGGCTGAATATTGGAGCATCTACTGGATTTAGTCCGGTGCTGCTGTTGGCTGAATATTGGAGCATCTACTGGATTTAGTGACATGAAGGTCACTGGTGACCTCAGTGGAGCCATTAGAAGTCCATAGAAAGGATGGGCCAAAAAATGGAAACAATACCTACAGCCAACTCTTTTGAGAGGTTAGGCTGCAAAAGAAGGAAGAGCAGTTTCGCAATTGATGCAGGTGGTGGGAGGGAGGTGTTCACTCAGGCTTAGCCCCGTCCCTGATTGATGTTGCTAACAGAACAGAACAGAACAGACAACTTTGCGGGCTTCTGTCTCTGTTTCTGCTAAAATCGCCTACAGAAGACGGGCACAGTAACTGAGATAATGCCAGGAAGGCTATGTTAACCATTGTGATGAAAATGTGTCAAATGGTCTATGAAGCGAGTGTATGATGCCCCATGATCATATCAATGTATACAGTTATGATTTAATAAAAAAAAAAAAAAAAAAGGAAGAGCAGCAGGAGGAAGTTTAGTGGAGAGGTATGGTTTTGTTTTTCTAATGAAAAACTTGAGGCCAAGCTAGGTGGCTCACACCTGTAATCCTAGCACTTTCAGAGGCCAAGGTGAAAGGATCACTTGAGGCCAGGAGTTCAAGACCAATCTCAGCAAGAGCAAGACCCTGTCTCTATAAAAAATGGAAAAATTAGCCAGGCCTGGTGGTGCACTCCTGTAGCTACTTGGGACACTGGAGCAGGAGGATCACTTGAGCCTTGGAGTTTGAGGTCACAGTGAGCTGTGATGATGCCACTACGTTCTAGCCCAGGTGACAGAGTGACACTGTGTTGCACAATGCAACTTTGGGGGGCGGGACACAAATATGAGAGTCCTTATCTAACAAAGCAATCAATGTAACCTGGTTCTGTGTACCTTCAATAAATCCCCAACAATAAAAAAAAATAAAAAAGATAAATAAATAAACAAATGAAAGACTTGAGGGAGTTTAAATATATGCGGGATGGGTCATCCAGAACAGAAAAACAGAAGAGAAAAAGGTTATTGACTGATAGGATGAAATTCCCAAGAACGTGTGGCAATTTGGGATCATAGCACAGGTGATACTGGTGTTTTTTTTTTAGACAGAGCCTCAAGCTGATGCCCTGGGTAGAGTGCCATGGCATCACAGCTCACAGCAACCTCCAAATCCTGGGCTTAAGCAATTCTTCTGCCTCAGCATCCCAAGTAGCTGAGATCATGGGTGCCCACCACAATGCCCGGCTATTTTTTGGTTGTAGTTGTCATTGTTGTTTGGCAGGCCTGGGCTGGAGACAAACCCGCCAGCTCTGGTGTATGTGGCTGGTGCCTTAGTCACTTCAGCTATAGGCGCCGAGTTGAGATACTGGTTTTAACCACTTTGAGATACCTTCTAACTCCAGTAAGAGTAGCCCACATCACAAATCCCAAGACTACAGATGTTGGTGTGGATGTGGAGAAAAGGGAACACTTCTGCACTGCTGGTGGGAATGCAAGCTAGTACGTTCCTTTTGGAAGGAGTTTGGAGAACACTCAGGGATCTAAATGTAGACCTGCCATTTGATCTTATGAAAGATGAATCACAACTATAGCCCAGGATAAAGGAGGGAAGAGGAGTGGGAGGGGGAGAGGGAGGGGAGGGGTGTGTGTCAATGGAGGGAGGGTTAATAGGGGGACCACACCTATGGAGCGTATTGCAAGTACAAGTTGGATCTATCAGGTGTAGAACACAAATGTCTTAGCACTGTAATTGGGTACATGAGGTGAAGGCTATGTTGGTTAGTAGGATGTAAGCACTCCAATTTGTATAAATAATCAACACATTGAATCCCACAATGGCATAAATGTATTCATGACCTATGTACAAATGACTTAAAAAAAAAGAACTTTGGAGTTAAAAAGCTTTAGGGGTTAAAATTGAAGTCCTAAAATTTATGCTCTCCTCTCTTTGCCATTGAGTTTTCTTTGCTGATGAAAACAAAAGATTTATTTTTTTCCTTCGCACAACCTATTGAGGACATGAATTTTAAAACATCTCTAGGACACCAAGTGCCTGAGAGAATTTGGCGTAACCACCAACCCCCAAACTTTCAGATTTGAAAATAACATCTTTGGAATAATCACTGGCCGAAATGCAATGCTTGTGCAGAGACTACCAGGCCCGTGGTGTGTTTCTCTGCCCACTTAGGTGTACATGTGAGTGCATCTCTGCTGAATCAGTCTGTGTATGCTTGTGCAAGCCCCGTTTTCTTGGCATGTATATGGATGGCATTGTTGGGGTCACAAAGCTACTTAATTTACGGTAACCCACATTCTCGAAACTACTCCATAACAAACACATTGATCTTTTGATTTTGGGAATTAAAAAAAAAAAGAAAGAGAGAGAAAGAAGAAGCAGGAAAAGAAGAAGAAACAAGAAAGACAAGGATCATGAAAGGGAAGTCTCCATCTCCACCACTTCAATCTGATCCGGATATCCAACCTTCAAAACAAAGTTCAAACTCCAAACCCAACAACCAAGAAAAACTCCAACAAAACAATAGATATTTTAAGCTGAAAGTGTTCCAGATCCCTCTGACAAAGAGCCTCCCGAGGATTACAATGCAGTCAGTGTTGCTTTAATTAAATTTAATGCTGTGTGAAATGCACTCCGAGAAACTTTGATGAATGACGGGGCAATTCACGGAGCTCACTAAAGGGCATCCAGCCCTTGCCGGGGTGTCAAGCCACGATGAATTGGTTAGTACAGGCATGTTTATAGACTGCCTCGGGAACCTTGTATCTGTGTGGTAATGTCAGAGATAATGTTATGATTCGCTGGACCTGAGGGGGCTTTGATGACACGGTTAATGAGATGTCCCAGGGAGCGTCCCAGCAGGCCATGCTCAGACCTCCCACATCAAACGGGGCAGCCTCGCCCCTCCAGAGCTGCGGCCTCCAAATCCCTCAGCTGGGCTTTTCTTTCCTTAGGGTCTTTCCCCTTCTTTTCTTTTTTTTGCCTTCTTAGTCTACATTCACTTTGTCCCGCTGTTGAAATTCAAAAGTTGTTAGTTTTTAATTTGGCTTCTTGTTGACCTGACAGTGAACAAAAGGCTTTTTGGGATTGTGTGGAGGCTGGGGGGTGGGAAGCCGGGTGAAGTAAAAAAAGGAAAGAATCCAAGGCAGAGCGGGGTAACATACAAAAACACCCTATTTACACAGAAAGGAGGTCTGTTTTTGTTTTCTCCTGTGGACTCTGGTGGCAAAATTTTGTCATATTGTTAGAAGATGTGCTAGAAAAGCTGAAATCACCTCTGCTTTGCTGATCCGAACACCAAGTCAAAAAAGTCAACAGATGAAAATTCAGTTAGCCAAAACCAGCACACAGGCGAGTAATTCCTTTACAATTGTAAGAAACACAGTTGTATTTTTAACAATTTTTCTCCTCATTCTAGTCCTTAAGGAGAAAAGAAAAATCCTTTGGGGAATTGAAGAAAGTAATGGTAGCTGGTAAATAAACATGCTTAGAATGTATCTATCTCTGCAAAAAGTCCCCAGGCAGGAAGCGAACAGACAGTATTACCTCATTAAAGAGAATATGCAGAGAAGGGGAAGCGGAGCCTATCAAGTAACCATTCTGAGAAAGAAAACTGTTTTGTTTACTTTGTACTTTAAAGACATTCTAAAATGTTTGCCTGTCTAAATGTAGCCAAATATCTCCTCCTGGGGGAGAAGGCAGCCTTTATTATTGCTACTTTTATTGTTTTGTTTTGTTTTTTCTTTTCATAGAGGAAGAGAGGGAAGCTGTGACTTTTTTTTTTTTTTTTTTTGCAGTTTTTGGCCAGGGCTGGGTTTGAACCCGCAACCTCCAGCATATGGGGCCGGCGCCTTACCCCTCTGAGCCATAGGCGCCTCCTGGGAAGCTGTGACTTTAAGTAAAGGGCCACTACCATTTTTCTTGTTCCTAAAGAAATTACTTGAAAAGTCATAGAAGAAACAAGCAACAAAGTATTTCTATTTTTCTATTGTACTTTCTCTTTGTTGTTTTTTTTTTTTTAATAAGAACTATTGAAATTTTAGTCTTTTACTGCTGAAGGGTAAGTGAACTATCTAGGTAGAATGCCTCTGATGGTAAATGACATTTATTTAAAAATATGCTTGCTTTTGCCTAAAAACACCACAATGAAATTGAAATTAGAACAGGCGCAAAAGGGCCACATTCGGTTTCGTTGGTTGTTTCTTTAAGAAAACAGAAGAGAAGCTAATCTGTTTTAAAATAAGTCTAGTTCCAGGATAGTCTGATAAAGTAATCTTGATTTGGGGGGTTTTGTTTGTTTGTTTTCAGGTAGAATCTCACTCTGTCACCTTCAGTAGAGTGCCCTGGCATCATACTTCACAGCAACCTCAAAGTCTTGGGCTCACACGAGCCTCTTGCCTCAGTCTCCTGAGTAGCTAGGACTACAGGTGCTGGCCACATAGCTTGGCTAATTTTTTTCTTTCTAAGTTTTTTTCTTTTTTTAAGTAGAGATGAGGGTCTCACTCTTGCTCAGGCTGGTCTTGAACTCCCGAACTCAGTCAATGCACCCGCCTCAGCTTTCCAAAGTGCTAGGTTTGCAGGTGTGAGCTACTGCACCCGGCCCTATGAAATAATCTTGGTGCTCATTAAACATCAATTAGGGGTCCACCTAATTGGAATTTTTCCACAGTTATAAAGGACATAGAAGCTCAGATAGCTAGATGAGAAACTTATTCCTTGGTTTTGAATTGAAATAAGTAATTTCTTCAGTGAGAAGGTACTAATGTTATTAGTTATACTAATGTTATTAGTTGTAAGTATGAGTCGATAAATGAATGAACATAGTAACTGACTGGATGATGTTTTAGTAAAGAAAACTATTTCAAAATATTAAATTGTTCCTTAAAAGAGAGAGGAAAATTAAAGTTATCAAAAGGGAGATACACTTAATAGAAAAACTAGAGGTAAATATGATGCCTCTTTTACATAAGGAGCAGTGATTAGAAGGTCTCCATAAAGTATATTTTCTTTTTATGGATCTATGCCAGGCTCAAAGCCCTGCCAATAGAATACTGGGTATGTATAGCACAAGTATCAGACAGGACTCATCATGTTGCAAGTGACAGAAACTCAACTCAATCTGGTTTACATAAATTTCTAAGAAAGAAAATATATTGGTTCATATTATAGAAAGCCTAGCAAAAGAAACAAGCTGTTGGGTAGATCTAATTCAGATTTCAAACAATAGTCTTAGAACTACCTTTCTCTCTGCTGTCTTGTATATATTATCTGGACTTCATGGTTAGCTCCACATGAAAACAAAATAGCTGCAGTTGCTCCAGCCTCTTATTCTTTCAGGTCCCAGTTGGATAAGATAGACTTGAGACTCACTCTGACTTCATGGGCTTGGATCATGTGCCAACCTTCGAACTTACTGCCATCACCAAAAGAATTAATGCATTAATTTACTAAGGGCTGTATCACATGCACCACCAGTAGAGCTGGGGCTAGCACCCTCCTCTCCACAAACCACCTGGGCTGAAAATAGGGACATGCAGACACTCAAATAGAAAAATTGCAATCTGTTTCTGGAATATGAGAGTTCCAGTATGGTATTCCTGTGGGATGAACAGACAAACTAGAGTTCCCCGCAACATGCCCTGGTGCATTATTCCTACAGGATATATTTCTACAATTTCACCCTTTCTACGACGTAGGAAATCTATCAATATAGGTTTAGGTTGATAGTAATAAAGGGTTAAAAGGCAATGTTTCCTTCAAATCTGGCCAGGAGACAGTCCAAATGCTCTAACATGGTTAACACCTAAGCATAATCGTGTAAGTCATCATTCTAATTACAAAGCATCAAAACTGGATGGCAAAGCACCTGGTGATGGCTTCTGTGGGCAGAAAGGTTAGCTTAGTACATCAGCCTCCTGTCTCAATTTTTGCAATTTTTTTGGAATTGGTGATAGTTAGTGCCAAAAGAAGAAAGGAACTCAGTAGTTAGGCCTGGCGCCTACCAGAGCAGGCAGCTGATTGAGAGAGGAGGAAGGGTGAGGTCAGCTAGCTGGCAGAAGGCCCGGGCACTGGCCTCTCCAAGGCACCGTGAAACGACTCTCTGATGCAGCACAGGCCCTCCTGTAGGGATCAAGAGTCCCAGGTGGGGGAGAAAGGTGTGACAAAGCTACGGCACAATGCTGGAGGGGACAACATGTGCTGTAAACGTCATAAAGCAGGAACTAGACACCACAGAGAGTTTTCTGAATCTGGACTAGGACCAAGAAGGAGACTTCAAGTAGTGAAGAAAGGTCGAGTTAAGAAGCACAATGTTAGAGAGAAGACACCAAGCTGAGCCTAGATACTGGGTTCATTGATGTCTAGCGTCAAACAGGCTTTTATAAATGCTAACGCATACACAAGATAGTCATTTTGTATTAAAACACTAATGCTTGTGAATTGTGTTTTGCTAAAAGCCCAAATTGGCTAGATTCGTGTCAGACCCCTTTCTGGTAGCATGTACATGATTGCAGGCATCGGACTCCCCCCCAAACTAACAAACGTTGGGGAACAGGCGCCACAAATTCAGTGACCACTGGGCTGCTTTCTTTCTTTGCCATTCTACACCCTCCATGTTTCGAATTTTGTTTTGATACCAAAAGCTCCTACTCTACAGAATAATAAGGAAGACCTTTAAAATGTAATGAAAATTACACATTCTTATGTAATAAGCACGACGATTAATGAGGTAATGTATGTTCCATCGCAAAGCACCTTACGCCAAGAAGCAAGTCGCTTGGCGGGGGTGACTTGGACTGCCCAGTTATCCAGACTTCAATAGGAGGAGCTGCTTAGAATCTGCAGGTTGATGAACAAGGTATGTGTGTGTATATGTATGTATGTGTGTGAACAAAATACGTGTATGTATGTGTATGTGTGCATGTGTGTGCGTGTGTGAGAGAGATACATCTGGAAAGATCTGATACATTTTATAAATTAGCTCCACAATTTGTAAACTCTCAAGGGCACAGCCTTGTATCATCTTTGTATTTTCCTCAAAGCGAAACACAACAGAATACCCGTGTTGTAAGCACTGAGTAAAAATAAAGCTCTTTTTAAAAAGAGAAAGATGAGACTTTGGGATTCCTGAAGACAGATATTTTTGCCATGGGATGCAAAAATGTAGTCACCTGTCAGCTATCCTTAACCGGTGCTTCTGATGGACTGTGGGAGAACAAATTGCAATTGTCCTTATGAAGTAATATTTGCTGTTTCTTTTTGCGTTTATCAATGATTGTGGAGAAATGTATCATCCCTGCAAATTCTCACTATGCTTAACCTTGTCCTTATTTACTTGCTATGTGACTGAGATAAAGTAAAACACCATAAGCCATAAATTCTAAGTATGGGAAACATGTAACAAGACCTCTCAGGAGATGCATAGGGAATGGGGTGTCCAGGCCATGCTGACATTAGCTAGGCAGGCATGTGACTGAAACAAAGTTTCAACCACACGCCCAGTGAAAAATAGGGCATATGTGTTAGCAGCCACAGTTGCAACCATAGGCACAACAAATCAATCATTCAGCTAAGCAGAAATAGCTAAGGAAGATACCAGTCAGACCATCAAACAGCAGGTGTCAAAGCAAGAGTTCCCCACGCTAGATACATCAACACAGAAAAACAGTCACATCTGCACATTCTCCCTATCCGACTACCCAGTGTAACACGTCTTGTCACTTTTTCCTTGTAACTTTTTTTTTTACAAGTCTTTGTTTAAACTTCAGTAAATGCCTGTTGGAACCTGGAGTCAGCACCAGACTGCCACACACTGACAGCGTTTGGCCACCAGAACCCTCTGTTCTCTGGTTGTATTACACCAGCATTCTGTGTCTTCTCTGTGTAGTGTTCCCAGAAACCAGGGCTCCCCCCTGCAGGGGCTCCCCTCTGTGGATGATGGGTCTTCATTTGGATTTTGAAGGAGAAAGAGGACACACCAAACAGAAAGACCTTCCAGCTAGAAGGATGAGTTTGGGCTAAGGCCCAGACACACAAGTTCTGTATCGCTGCAGAATAACTTATTATAGGTTGAGCATCTGTAATCCAAAAACCCAGAATTTGAAATGCTCCCTGATGCAAAACTTTTTGAGTGCTCACATGGTACCAACGAGTAGTAAATTCCACCCCTGAACTCATGCCACAAGTCACAGCCAAAACACTGGCAAAACTTTGTTTCATGCACAAAATTTTTAAAACTATTTTATAAAATCACATTCAGACTATGTGTGGAAGGTCTATATGAAACATAAAAGAATTTTTTGTTGAGACTTGGGTCCCATTCCCAACATGTCTCGTTATATTTATGCAAATATTTCAAAATCTGAAAAAAATTGAAACCTCAAACATTTCTGGTTCCAAGTATTACAGATAAGAAATGTTCAACCTGTATTGTGGAAGTAGTGATCGGGGAGGGGTGACTGGCAGAGGAATTGTGGAACAGGCAGACAAGAAAAACTAGGATAGTTTTCCTTCCTATGCAAAGGTACTTCACATTTTAAAAGTGAGTCACTAAAGACAGTTGGGGAAAGAAGAAAAGAAATGGCTTTCAGGTAAATGAATGAAGCAGGGACAGGAAAGAGGTAGATAGCAGGCAGGGTGCTGGTGAGCAGGCCTTCATCATTATCTAGGCTGCAGATAGTGGGGGCCTGCCCTAGAGCAAAAGCAGGAGGGGTGGACAAGAAGTGTGGGAACAAGAGGTCAGTGTCAATGTTTCCAAAAGACGACTAGCACAGGGGAACTCTTCTTTTATCTAACAAAATCCAGCAGTCTTACAGGGAACCATGGTAGGGTTGTTCTACTGAAGGGAGGCTCCTGCCCCCTCCCTCCTACTCACTCCCCTGGACACAACTTGAAAACCCACTGTGAAACCACCAAGAGTGACCTTGTGAGACCCTGGGTCTTCCAACTTCGGCAATTTCAGCAGATGGAAGTGCTCTTCCACAGCTAGGGAGCCCGGGGATGAAGAGGCACGCTGTTTTCCTCCTGGACTTCCTTCTCCCTTTTCCCAGTGTGCTCTTTGTTCAATCTTCCTACCAAGATTTTATAATGAAAACTGTTTAGTGCCAGTTAGGAAAATGAGGCAACCAGTGAAAACCTAACAACCTCCAAGTTATAAAACTAACATGAACCATAAAAGGTAGTTCTACTTGCCATTTTTCTAAACGTACGTACATTCCTACATCCAAAATTTAATTCTTTTTTTTTTTTTTGGTTTTTGGCCGGGGCTGGGTTTGAACCCGCCACCTCCGGCATATGGGACCGGCGCCCTACTCACTGAGCCACAGGCGCCACCCTAATTCTTATTTTTATATAATTAGTTACCCATTTTTGATACGTGGTTTAAATGTATTTTCTGAGCTAGGTTCCAGTGATGTTTAACTACCATGGTGTATGCAGAATATTATACGTGTAATATATGTCTGTATCCTATATTTAGTTAATGTATAAAATAGAAATTATATATAAAGGTTCGTTTACATTTTATTCCTTAAATCAATTCCCATCAAATGCACACTAGTACCTACCGCGTCCCAGTGATATGGCAGTGAACGCAAGTTAGCATGTTTTCTTCTCTCATGGAGTTTACATTCTAGGGAATTGAAAGCAAATCATTTCTCATCTGTACCTTAAAAGATAAGGTCTGTTACAGGAGGTAAGCCTGTAATCCATGCTACTGTTCCAGTCTGGCAGTGCTTGATGCAGCAACATGGTAGGGGTCACAGAGACCAGAAGGGTTGGGCAGTGACAGCTGGGAGATGATGCCATCAGGTCTTTGGGTCTGTCCTCAGCATTGTTTTGCACTTTGGGTCAAATCTTGACATGGCTTTTCAGCCTCTCTTCAACATCAAAAAGGTAACATATGCTTCAGTTTTACTGAGACTTGGGATGTTGGGCAGCAAATGATTACCAACTTTGACTAGAGGAAGATTGAGTGGCAGTGTAAACGGCAGTGAAATCGCCTCCCACCGCACTCTGCATCTTCCACAGAGCCGCATGGAGTGGTCCACGCATCCCTCTCCTTCCCTCTCTGTTGCATTCCTTTGCTCCACACATAATACTTCAGGAACCAGGATCCTTCCAGCCATTCTCCTGCCCATGTGCCTGTGGACCCATCTACATTCAGCTCCCTTTTGCCTTTCTTCATTATTGTTTATAGGACATAGAACTGGGCCTTAGAACAAAATGAGTTTCAGAGTCAATCCTGGTAAGGCTGTATTCTTGCATGTTTAAGGCTTTATGTCTACTAAATAATCAGCAGGATTGCTGAGTACATAATGAACCTTCTTTCCCTTCACTTACATAGCTCAAATGCCAAGGTCGGCCACTTCACCAAGCCTTTACAACCAGCCAGGTCACCTTGTTGTTTCTAACTCAACATAACTGTATCTCCATAGTTCTGACCACTTCATTCCTCTGTTAAATAATAAATAAAGCAAAATCTTGCAAAGATTTCCCATTATCTATCAGACTGCATAACAGATATAATAACAGTTTCTCTCTCATCAGGATCCAAACTTTCCTTCTAGTCAAATCTTCCTGTGCCCCCAAGTCCTTCGTATGAGAGTGGAGTCGTAGGGTTCTACTGATGCTCACATTGTTGTTGCCATCTGGAATGTCCTTCCTTTGATTTCTTTTTTCAATCTACTAAAATAACTCAACTGTGGCTATCCTGAGGATATTTCACATTATCTCTGGTTTTGAAGTCTCCCAAATAAATAAACACAAAAAAGTATTCCATTTGATTAATACACTTAATTTTCCCTTAAGTTGTTTTTCTTCAAATAAAAACCCTCACTTCAGAGTTCCAGATTCATACAACTTCTATGTATCCTTAGAGTCACATTTCTAATGCTGGTGAAGAGAAAATCAAGTTCAATTTCATTCTTAGATCTTGAAATTTCTGGTAATGATTTTGACATGAAAAGGTGTATGTTTGAATGGGATCGTGTGGTTTTAACTCACACAGAATCAGCAATATTTAGGAAGTCTAAATCTACATTTATACCCATCAAATTATGAAACATAGTGTCAGTGGTGAATTGAGTCTCCAGGAGGAAAGAACAGGAATCTCTTGAAAGATCTTGAATATCAAAGGGAACTGAATTTAGATCATGTTCCAGAAATGTGCCTACAGACAGGCTGTTTTACTGAATTCTCTGAGTTTGGTGCAGCTCTAGAGGACCCAGAGCAGGGCTGAACACATGGAAAGTACACAGTAGGGAGTGGAGGCAAGTTGGCTGACTGAAGCCAGCTTTCCACAGAGGCTCCTGTCCAGAAGGAGAGTTAAAGGACAGAAATTTAGCAAGTAATCTGGTGGATTAGAGCTGCACCAAGAGAGAAGGTTGAAGAACACACATCAACCCCGCTGAGGCGAGCTGCAACACCAAGGATACAAACAAAAGGTACAAAATCCATCACCAAGTGGACGAGAGTCCACTCCCCCATGAGAACAGCTCGGGGTGCCCTACAAACAAACGAGCAGAGTTCAAAGTTCCTCCCACTACACTCCACGGGAGAGACCCTCTAAAAACTGGAACTACCTCCCCTACTAGGGTGCCACGACATTCTTCTGCCAAGCATAAGACTGTATAAAACTGTATATATTCTCTACCTGCAATTCTGAGCTCCCAGCACTCCCCTCCACTCTCACTCTGAGGTCTGGAGGCCTGTCCCCCAGGAGTCCAGATTCTTGGGTGATTTCTTGAGGGGTGTGGACAGGGCCTGGATTGCAACTGGTCAGTGCTGATTCTGCAGCATGGGAGTGAGGAGAGGATGGTCAGCTGAGAGGGAACCATGCCAGAGCGGCGGTGCACCAAGGCACAGAGCAGCCGTTTTTGGCAACAATAGGGCTCACTCCTGGATATTCTGAAGCCACACCCCCTGTCTCCCTGGGCAACCAGAGGAGGCCGGGCATCTTCTCAGGTGGCAACCACCGCGGAACAGATCTGGGATAGAAACACAAGCCCCGTGAGTAAAGGGTTTGCCTGAAACAGTACCAGCCTGGGTGGAGCACGGGGACTAGAAAACGCATGTGCAGGGCCAGGAAATTCCCACAGCGGGGCTGACCTGGAGGACCACTTTATTGAGCCTAAGACACACCCGGCTCTCAGAGGATCGTCACCCTATAGACAAAGGAAGGCAGGAGGCTAGAACTGACAGCTAACTGAATACAAACGTGCAAGAGCAAAGACAGGTCCTGAGGCACAGGCTCTGGGAATTCAAAACAGCTTCTTTTCTGCAGGGGAATTTAGCAGGGACAGAAACAAATTTCCGCAAATTTGTTCTGTTCTGTTCTGTCAGTAACATCAATCAGGGGCGGGGCTGGAACTTAGTGAACACCTCCCAGCTTCCATCAAATGCCCAAGGTTGTCAGGCCTCACTACCCCCTATTGCATACAGGCAGAGCGCAGCAGCCTGGCTGAGCAGACATAGATTTCCTTGTGATTCAGGCAGGTGCAAACCCCTGGAGTATCTGCTCCTTGGAGGCAACTGAGTCACAGCCCTGCGGGGCTATCAGTGACTGGATGTGACAGAGGTGCAAGGTGGATAAGGAGGCATCAACCTTCCCAGACTAATCTATTTGCTGGGTGGGTTCTCCTGACTTCACAGACCACCGGAGCAAGTCATAATTGAGTTGTCAGAAGACCCCTGCAATCCAGTTGCCTGAGACATTTTAAACTCTCCCACCTGAGACAGGTGCTGACTGAGACAATTTATTTGGACCTTTTGAACTGAGCCAATCGCCCGAGGACTATCCAAGTGGTTCCCTGGGTGTGTGGTTGTAGGAAGGTTTGATTTTCCTTTTCCAATTGTTGCCTGTGGTGGGTGGGGTAACTTAATTGCTGGTATTTCTCCACTGCTGAGACTTCAGCCCAGAGCAACTGTTTCACTAGAGTCAGACAGAGACCAGCTGAAAACAAGACAGAATCACTTAGCCCCACCACACCAAACAGGTACCCAGTTTCTCAGGCCATAGCACTGTATGGGTCCTTGACAAAGCTCCAGGGGAAAAGTCAAATGGTGTAAAATAATCATGGGGTGGAATCAGCAGAAAAACTCTGGTAACATGAATAACCAGAATAGACCAACCCACCCGCCCCCTCGAGGAAAGATATGGCAGATGTAACTGAAGATCCCATTCATAAACAGCTGGCCAAGATGTCAGATCAAATTCAGAATTTGCATTGCAAACAAGATTAATAGAATGGAGGAAAATTTGGAATTAGAAATTCGAGGAGCAATTCAAAAGTTGTCTCAAGAATTTGACGAATTTAAAGACAAAACCACCAAACATTTTGACACACTGAAGCAAGAATTTGCAGCCCTCAAAGATCTGAAAAATACAGTAGAATCCCTCAGTAACAGAGCGGAACAAGCAGAAGAAAGGATTTCTAACATTGAAGACAAAGCTTTTCAAAGCTCACAAACTCTCAAAGGGGAAGAGAAATGGAGAGCAAAAACGGATCATTCTCTCAGAGAACTCTGGGATAATTTGAAGAAGGCTAATATTGACCTCACTGGAATCCCTGAAAGTGATTAAGTGGCCTCACAAGGCACAGAGGCCCTTCTCCATGAAATTATGAAAGAGAATTTTCCAGACATGCCTAGAGATTCTGAAATTCAGATAGCAGACAGTTTCAGAACCCCAGCACGACTCAGTCCAAATAAGACATCCCCCAGGCATGTCATAATTAACTTCACTAAAGTTAATATGAAGGAGAAAATTCTGAAAGCAGCCAGATGTAAGAAATCCATTACCTACAAAGGGAAGAATATTAGAATGACTGCAGATCTCTCTGATGAAACTTTTCAAGCCAGAAGAAGGTGGTCATTGACTTTTAATCTCCTAAAACAAAATAACTTTCAGCCCCAGATCCTGTACCCACCTAAACTGAGTTTCATTTATGATGGAGAAACTCAATACTTTAATGACATTCATATGTTGAAGAAATTTGCCGTCACCAAACCAGTTCTTCAGGATATTCTCAGACCTATCCTCCATAATGACCAGCCCAATCCTCTACCGCAAAAGTAAACTCACCCAGAAACTTTTGATCAAACTCCAAATTCCACAGTGGCAAAAGGATTAAAAATGTCCACTGGACTTTCAAAAAACTTGATACCCAAAATTGTACCAGACTTATCAATATTCTCCATTAATGTAAATGGCTTAAACTATCCTCTAAAGAGGCACAGGTTACCTGACTGGATACAAAATCTCAGGCCAGATATTTGCTGCATACAAGAGTTACACCTTACCTTAAAAGATAAATATAGACTCAGGGTGAAAGGACAGTCATCCACATTTCAGGCAAATGATAATCAGAAAAAAGCAGATGTTGCAATTCTATTTGTAGACAAAATAGGCCTTACACCAACAAAAGTAAGGAAGGATAAGTATTCTCACTTCATATTTATTAAGGGTAATACTCAATATGATGAGATTTCAATTATTAATATTTATGCACCCAACCAGAATGCACCTCAATTTATAAGAGAAACTCTAGCAGACATGAGCAACTTGATTTCCTCCAGCTCCATAATAGTCGGAGATTTCAACAATCCTTTGGCAGTGTTGGATAGATCCTCCAATAAGAAGCTGAGCAAAGAAATTTTAGATTTAAACCTAACCATCCAACATTTGGATTTAGCAGACATCTACAGAACATTTCATCCCAACAAAACTGAATACACATACTTCTCATCAGCCCATGGAACATGCTCCAAAATCGATCACATCTAAGGTCACAAGTGTAACCTCACTAAATTTAAAGGAATAGAAATTATTCCATGCATCTTCTCGGACCACCATGGAATAAAAGTTGAACTCAGTAACAGGAATCTGCGTACTCATACAAAAACATGGAAGTTAAATAACCTTATGCTGAATGATACCTGGGTCAGAGATGAGATTAAGAAGGAAATTGCCAAATATTGGGAACAAAACGACAATGAAGACATGAATTATCAGAACCTCTGAGACACCCCAAAGGCAGTCCTAAGAGGGAAATTTATAGCACTGCAAGCCTTCCTCAAGAGAACGGAAAGAGAGGAAGTTAACAACTTAATTGGACATCTCAAGCAACTGGAAAAGGAAGAACATTCCAACCCAAAACCCAGTAGAAGAAAAGAAATAACCAAAATTAGAGCAGAATTTAATGAATTGAAAACAAAAGAATTATACAACAGATCAATATATCCAAAAGTTGGTTTTTTGAAAAGGTCAATAAAATAGATAAACCTTTGGCTAACCTAACCCCAGAAAAGAAAGAGTAAAATCTCTAATTTCATCAATCAGAAACAAGGGCGAAATAACAACAGACTCCTCAGAAATTCAAAAAATCCTTAATGAATGTTACAAGAAACTTTATTCTCAGAAATATGAAAATCTGAAGGAAATTAACCAATACTTGGAAGCACGTCACCCTCCAAGACTTAGCCAGAATCAAGTGGAAATGTTCAACAGGCCAATATCAAGTTCTGAAATAGCATCAACCATACCAAATCTCCCTAAAAAGAAAAGCCCAGGACCAGATGGCTTCATGTCAGAATTCTACCAAACCTTTAAAGAGGAACTAGTACCTATATTACTCAACCTGTTCCAAAATGTAGAAAAAGAAGGAAGACTACCCAACACATTCTATGAAGCAAATATCACCATGATCCCCAATCCAGGAAAAGACCCAACAAGGAAAGAAAATTATAGACCAATATCACTAATGAATATAGATGCAAAAGATGCAACAAGACCCTAAGAAACAGAATCCAGCAACACATCAAACAAATTATACATCATGACCAAGTCGGTTTTATCCCAGGGTCTCAAGGCTGGTTCAATATATATAAATCTATAAGTATAATGCAGCACATAAACAAATTAAAAAACAAAGACCATGTGATTCTCTCAATTGATGCAGAAAAAGCTTTTGATAATATCCAGCATCCCTTCATGATCAGAACACTTAAGAAAATTGGTATAGAAGGGACATTTCTTAAACTGATTGAGGCCATCTACAGCAAACCCAGAGCCAATATCATATTGAATGGAGTTATCTTGAAATCATTTCCACTTAGATCAGGAACCAGACAAGGCTGACCATTGTCTCCACTGCTCTCTAACATTGTAATGGAAGTTTTAGCCATTGCAATTAGGGAAGATAAGGCAATCAAGGGTATCCATATAGGGTCAGAAGAGATCAAACTTTCGCTCTTCACAGATGATATGATTGTATATCTGGAAAACACCTGGGATTCTAGTACAAAACTCTTAGAAGTGATCAAGGAATACAGCAGTGTCTCAAGTTACAAAATCAACATTCATAAATCAGTAGCCTTTATATATACCAACAATATAGTCAAGCTGAAAAAACAATTAAGGACTCTATTCCATTCACAGTTGTGCCAAAGAAGATGAAATATTTGGGAGCTTATCTAACAAAGGACATGAAAGATCTCTATAAAGAGAACTATAAAACTCTAAAAAAAGATATAGCTAAAAATGTTAACAAATGGAAAAACATACCATGCTCATGGCTGGGAAGAATCTAAATTGTTAAAATGTCCATACTACCCAAAGCAATATACAATTTTAATGCAATCCCTTTTAAAGTTCCACTGTCATACTTTAAAGATCTTGAAAAAATAATATTTTATTTTATATTGAATCAGAAAAAACCTCAAATAGCCAAGATATTACTCAGAAATAAAAACAAAGCAAGAGGAATCACGCTACCAGACCTCAGTCTATACTATAAATCAATAGTGATCAAAACAGCATGGTACTGGCACAAAAGCAGAGAAGTAGATGTCTGGAACAGAATAGAGAACCAAGAGATGAATCCAGCTACTTATTGTTATTTGATCTTTGACAAGCCAATTAAAAACATTCAGTGGGGAAACAATTCCATATTTAACAAATGGTGCAACCTGTAGAAGACTGAAACTGGACCCACACCTTTCACCATTAACTAAGAGAGACTCTCACTGGATTAAAGATTTAAACTTAAGACATGAAACTATAAATATACTAGAAGAGAATGCAGGGAAAACCCTTGAAGAAATTGGTCTGGGTGAGTATTTTATGAGGAAGACCCCTGGGCAATTGAAGCAGCTTCAAGAATACACTACTGGGGGGCGGCACCTGTGGCTCAGTGAGTAGGGCGCTGGCCCCATATGCCGAGGGTGGCGGGTTCAAACCCAGCCCCGGCCAAACTGCAACCAAAAAATAGCCAGGCGTTGTGGTGGGCGCCTGTAGTCCCAGCTGCTCGGGAAGCTGAGGCAAGAGAATTGCGTAAGCCCAAGACTTAGAGGTTGCTGTGAGCCGTGTGACGCCACGGCACTCTACCAAGGGCGGTACAGTGAGACTCTGTCTCTACAAAAAAATAAATTAAAAAAATAAAAAATAAATAAAAAAAAAAAAAAAGAATACACTACTGGGACCTGATCAAACTAAAAAGCTTCCACACAGCCAAGAACACAATAAGTAAAGCAAGCAAACAACCCTCAGAATGGGAGAAGATATTTTCAGGTTATGTCTCCAACAAAGGTTCAATAACCAGAATCCACAGAGAACTCAAATGTATAAGCAAGAAAAGAACAAGTGATCCCATCGCAGGCTGGGCAAGGGACTTGAAGAGAAACTTATCTGAAGAAGAGTGGTTCAGCCTACAGACGTATGAAAAAAATGCTCATTATCCTTAATCATCAGAGAAATGCAAATCAAAACTACTTTGAGATACCATCTAACTCCATTAAGATTAGCCCATATCACAAAATCCCAAGACCAGAGATGTTGGCATGGATATGGAGAAAAGGGAACACTTCTACACTGCTGGTGGGAATGCAAATTAGTACATTCCTTTTGGAAAGATGTTTGGAGAACACTTAGAGATCTAAAAATAGATCTGCCATTCAATCCTATAATTCCTCTACTAGGTATATAGCCAGGAGACCAAAAATCACATTATAACAAAGATATTTGTACCAGAATGTTTATTGCAGCCCAATTCACAATTGCTAAGTCATGGAAAAAGCCAAAGTGCCCACCGATCCACAAATGGATTATTATACTGTGGTATATGTACACCATGGAATATTATGCAGCCTTAAAGAAAGATGGAGACTTTACCTCTTTCATGTTTACATGGATGGAGCTGGAACATATTCTTCTTAGTGAAGTATCTCAAGAATGGAAGAAAAAGTATCCAATGTACTCAGCCCTACTATGAAACTAATTTATGGCTTTCACATGAAAGCTATAACCTAGTTATAACCTAAGAATATGGGGAAGTGGGGGAGGAAGGGAGCAGGATGGGTGGAGAGAGGGTGATTGGTGGGATTACACCTATGGTGCATCTTACAAGGGTACATGTGAAACTTAGTATATGTAGAATATAAATGTCTTAACACAATAACTAAGAAAATGCCAGGAAGGGTATGTTAACCTGTGTGATGAAAATGTGTCAAAGGATCTGTAAAACCAGTGTATGGTGCCCGATGATCGCATTAATGTAACAGCTATGATTTAATTATAAAAAATATATATACATTAAAAAAAGACAAAAATGGCGGTGCCTGTGGCTCAGTGAGTAGGGCGCAGGCCTCATATGGCGAGGGTGGCGGGTTCAGACCCAGCCCCAGCCAAACTGCAACAGAAAAATAGCCGGACGTTGTGGCCTGTGCCTGTAGTCCCAGCTGCTCGGGAGGCTGAGGCAAGAGAATCGCGTAAGCCCAAGAGTTAGAGGTTGCTGTGAGCCGTGTGACGCCACAGCACTCTACCTGAGGGCGGTACAGTGAGACTCTTTCTCTACAAAAAAAAAAAAAAAAGACAAAAATAATTTTATCATTGGGGGTCACCACAACATGAAGAACTGTATTAAAGGGTGGTGGCATTAGGAAGGTTGAGAACCACTGTGCTAGGCCTATCCTCTAAGTCACCAAAAACACAGGGAGTTGAGAAACGAGGTCAATAGTTACATGAAGACACAACCAGACGAGCCCTGAATCTATAGTGTTCTATAAAAAACTGAACTGAATGATTAAAAAAAAGTGTCACTCAACACCCATATTTGGTCTCTAAATGCCATCCCCACTGAAAGGACACAGAAATCTTTGGAGAATTGGCCAAATACCACTCAGGGCAGGAGAAGTATTTGAAGAGCATGGACACAGTATCAGAGAGCAGGGAAGCTACCAAATCCTATTCAAGTCATGTTAAAAACTCAGGAATCATCTTGAAGACAAGTTGGGACAATTTAAACAACAATAAGAATTAGACTGTAATGAATGAGAACACTTCAAGTGAGCTAAAAATCAGTTGAGTTCATAATATCTTAAAAATTCATTGATCACTGGATTTTGTTGGATACTGACTCATCACTCTAAAATGTAATAAATAAAGACAAAGGATCCTGCAAAAAAAAAAAAAATTGAAAGTACACAGTAAATACTTCTTCACTGTTGTCACTGATCTCGGAAAGAGAAAGGCTGGGAGGATTGGCTCCAGAGGAGATCCAAGCAGGCAGAACTCATGCCAAAGATTAGACAGGAACTCTCTGCAGAAAAGTATCCCTACCAGCTGCACTTCCATAAAAGTTTCCTCCTTAAAAATAATCCACTTCTTTCTCCTTCTTTATGTTCCACAGCTCTTTGCACAAGGCTGATCGACCAAATAGATGGGTGTCCAATGTGGAGTCTCTAGAATAAGTGCTTGAATTTATTAATTTATCTTTTTAAGTTTAGGAATTGTTGCATCCCCCAAAGTGTGCTATAGAATGTGAAACAGCCTTGGGAGACCAAATGTTTTAAAATGTCATCAAGTAACTCCTCAGGTGGGAGAAGGCAATGATGTTTATGATGGCCAGCTAAGAGCAAAGCCCTCTGGAAATAAGAGTCCTTGGAGGACCTCATGAGGGAGGGAGAGGGGCTGTAATCGCACCTGTTCTGATTGTTGGTTATGTAAAGCCACAAGGATGGAGGAGTATACTCTAATGAAAGAGCTTTCTGACACCCCACCACCACCACCACCATCTGTCTTTGTGGAAAAGAAAGATGGGGCGAAAAGTCTCTTTGATGGACATCTTTCCCTTCAGCTCTTTGGTGTCCCTTCACCACTCTGCCCTGTAGCCTGGGAAGCTGGCTGTTTCAGCTGCATCCCCTCTCTCTAGATTCTGTTGGGTGACCTATAAATAGGAAAGCTGAAGAAGAATGAGAAGTGAGCATTCGTTTGCCTGCTCCCACTCTATGGGGCTGTCACAGTGGGCCTATCAAAACTGCACAGTTCCTGGCACTTGGCTCTATGTTTTTTCTCCCATCCTTCTCACTCTCCCTTCTCCCCTCTTTCCCCTGACCTGCCTTTCTTCTGGTAAGTACTCTCCCTTGGGCTTTAGCCCTGGAATGCAAGTACTTCCCACATGGACATAGCCCCAGAGTAAAGCATTGGACCTTATGGTTTCCCAGGTCCTTCTCTATACCTCTGTAAAGGCACTTTTTATTAAACTCACATTAAATGACCCATGTGTTGTCTGTTTCCTTCTGGGATCCTGGCTGATGCAGCCTCCTACCTTACAGGAAGACTCACCTGATCTTCGGGCATGCCCAAAGAGGTCAACGTGTGATCTGAATGCTCCTCATATGAACATTTGTTATGTATGACTAAGTTTGCAGAGGGGAGGTTGGTTTGGGTTCTTTGGTAGCTAGCAGGTAAACATTTTCTAAAAACCTATTTACAAAGGGAAGCCTTCATAAAATTCTAATTCCGTGGGGTGCTGTTAATCATGATCATTATGTATGGAGAATATGGGTCTCATCTTATCTTTTATCAAACTATCATTAAATATTTCTCTCTAAGTAAATATCAATTGTTTTTCTTCAATGCCCACTAATGGCTCCAAGTCAAAGTCAGCTGGAGGACAGTTCTGAAGAGCAAAGACATTATTCTTCAGCCTGGTTGGCTTCTCACATTTAACAGGAAGAAATTCGTTGGTGCCAAGTTAAATGACTTTAACGAGCTCATCATTTCCAATGGTGGAGTGGAGGGTGACTTTTGAAGCAGAGCAGGGTATATATTTTGTTTCTCTAGCAGGAGTCCCTGACTTACCATCATGTCCTAATAATACATACTTCCCCCAGTGAAAGACTTGGGAAGGAGCAAAAGGAGCCTGTGGTTTCAGGATTGTCATAATTAAGTGAGATTTGTTCTTTCAAGTTCTTAAGTTAAAAATTCATTGAAAGTTATGAAATGAGGTAATACATGAAATGCGTTTAGAATTAAGCCTGGCATGTGGTAAATGCTCAGTAAATCCCAACTATTCATCATCGCCATCACTGTAAAGTGTTTTGCATTTTGTAAGGAATTTAGAAATGTTAGCTATTTTATCATTGTCTTTCCAGATTTTACTATTCTAGTCATGTTGTGTTTATCAATGAATTTTCAGAATAACTTTTTCCATGAATTCCTTTTCTATGAGAGTATGTGCTTCATTACTAATGAAGCACTCTTGTTCAAAAATCTTGACAATAACTCAATCCTCTTTTCTCGAAGGAGAAATGTTGTGCTCATCTGTTGATTTTTTTTCAGGAGGAGCAAATGAGGTCATCATAAAAGAGATGTGCATGGAATAGATTTCCCAGTAAGACTGTTTTCATATCCTAATGCTTCTCCTTTTTCCCTTTCTGGGGCATTGGCTGTTGGCAGGCAATATTTCATTCCAATTATTCAATGATGAATATTTCCTATGGAATATACCAAGTTTTTTAAAAGTGCTGAAATTTTAGAATCCAAAGAAATTTTAGGTTATTTATTCAAAAGATGGAATATACCTGCGATTATTTCCTTCATCCCTTGCCTCACCCATGACAGACATTGCTAATCAATTGCTGCAATCATTCATGCAGTTTTTGGTTGTAGCTTCAGAATCTTTCTCAACACAGCACATCAGATAACTCCTTCTCATAAGAAATAAGATAAAACCTAATGGACATAATTTAATATAGCACAAATATATTTGTTATAGGTAAAAGAGTAAGAGCAAGTGGCTCAGAAGAAAACAAACAGAAAGAACCCACTATATATAGTAGCAGAGTCAGTATTTCTAGATTGAGGGCTTCGTATTTCCAACAGAGTGGATGAAAATCTGCTTAAGAACTAATTTCATGAAACTCTCCAAAGACATTTCTATTTTCCAGAGTACATTGCAGGAAGAAAGAAACTTTAGTCCCATCTCATATAAAGTTTGCTTTGGACTTTTTTCTATATAGAAACCTATAGACTGGCTTAAAAATCATTGATTTTACTTACTTCATACCCCATTTCAGCTTCCATGAAAAATCAGCCAGATGCTTAACAATACATAGGAAGATTTGTTCTGTGTCAGAAACAAAGTTGACTAATGAGCCAGAGATGTATTTATTTCTTCAGTGTTGCCAATGGTAACATCAGTAAAATTATATATATATAACATATATATATACACATATTGCATTCAATAGGCTCCCTGAGCTTGGCTGTCCACCACAGGGCCTTTTGGAAAGTCTCCCTTAGCCATTTCTCCAGCAAGTCCCCCTCCCGAGTGCTTTTTCCAATTTTCACTTGGCTACGTTGAAAAATCTAGCAAGTGTCATGTCTGCTGTTGTATCAGGGTTCAGATTCAGGGAATGTTTCCTTAATTAGTAGATGACATCAATCTGAAATAAGTCCAATGGACTCACTGGCGAGAAAAGCAGCCAGTGTCAAGAAGGAGCACTATTAGAAGGTTGTAGAGTCGCAGGCATAATGCAGAGAATGGCTTTGAGGGCTGGAAAGAAAAGCAGAGCTGTTCCATATAATGCAGAATCCCATTGGTCCTTCTCCCTGACATCTCCCAATACCAGGTCTGATGTACAAGGAGCACAGGAAAGGGGAGGAGAAGAGGGGCTTGAATCTCCCCCTGCCCTTTTTACCAAGCAAGTGTGTTGACTCCAATTTGAAAACTAATGCTCCTGTGCCCTGCCTTCCCGATGGGTGTGTGTTTTAACCAATTCTATTAGATTCTCTTTGTGGACACTGGAAACTTTTCCCTGGAAGATTTATGCAGATACTTCTAAGAGTTTTTCTTGGAATATCAAAGCTCCAGTGGAATAAGAACTAGATGACAATTTAGAGTAAGAAGATTTACCATACCTACCACCTCTCTCCTTGTTGAAGTGGCTGTTAAGAGCAGTAATTATTGTACTTTGTATTTACTAAGCTTTGCAATGTTCAAGGGCCTCTAGCTAAGTTATCTCGTTTATTCCTTCATGTTCTGCACATGAGAATATGTTCATTGCTTATGAAAAAATTAAGAGAAAAAAAGGAAAAACTGACATTGAGGAAGGAGAAATAATGGTACTATTTCAATTTTCCCCACACCATATAGGCAAAAGAATGAAGAGAGGTAATCAATCCCTCTAAAAAAAATGGGCGGCGCCTGTGGCTCAGTTGGTAAGGCACCGGCCCCATATACCGAGGGTGGTGGGTTCAAACCCACCGAGGGTGGTGGGTTCAAACCCAGCTCCGGCTGAACTGCTACCAAAAAAAAAAAAAATAGCTGAGTGTTGTGGCAGGCACCTGTAGTCCCAGCTACTCGGGAGGCTGAGGCAAGAGAATCGCTTAGGCCCAGGAGTTGGAGGTTGCTGTGAGCTGTGTGATGCCATGGCACTCTACCGAGGGCCATAAAGTGAGACTCTCTCTCTACAAAAAAAAAAAAAAAAGAATAACTGATAAAGATAAACATTTCCCTATCAAAGATTTCTGTAGGTTCTATGTTTTTAAAAGTAACCCAGAAAACAGCATTTGTTTAAAAAAAAAAAAAAAAACAATTTATTTTGTTCCTATTTTTGTTAATAAAAGCCACGCTTGGTAATAATCGATTGATATAGCTCTGGGTTGCTATTGTAGGAATGTAGAATTCCCATTAGGTTTTGAGGATAGTCCCAATATTCCCTAGATCCCTTTAATTAGTTTTGTGGCACCGAAGAGATTAAGAGTAATGTTTGGGAACTATTTATAACATGTAGCCTCCTCCTTTTAAAGCTAAACAAATTGGCAAAGAAAAATCAAATGACTTGGCTAAGATAACAAAGTTATTTCGTATCAAGGTGGGAGTAGAATACAAGTCTTCTGTTTATGAATTTTATTTAAAAACGTAAGTCAGAGGAAAAGCAAATTCTATGGTGAACCCTGCAGGTAGTCAAAAACTGAAGATACTTGTTAAAAGCAAAACAGAATCACAGGCTTGATGATGAATGGCAAATAACACTCAGCTTTGGTATCGAAGAGGACCGTGATTAAAGTGGCAAGGGCATTCCCTATCGGAATGGCACAACCCAGCCTGCTTTAGCTGAGGGCTATCATACTGGTATGTGAAACCAGCATCCCCAAATCTTCATGATTTTGTTCCCAAGAAAAGCAGAAAATGCAGATTTTTATGTGAAAACTCCCAATGTTTAAATGCCACCAATGAATTCAAATATTTAAAAAAATACCATTTGAACAAAAAGGTCAAGAGACAAAACATCAGGAGGGAATAGGTGAATAAAATATTGCTGAGTAGTCGCCAATGATGTCACATGATGCAATTCCTCCTGGGGCCAAAAGGTCTGATGTAATGTCTTCTACCTACCCCAGGATAAAAGAGTAAGTAAGGGTGGCAGGGAGAAAAATGGATAAGGGATCTGTTAGGCTACAAGATTGGCAAGTGTTCATAGCTGAGATGAATGGCCCTTAGGTTCAGACCAGGTCAGTGGAGGTCTGGCTCCTGGGTAAGTAGTGGATAGGTCTTGAAATCACCCAAGTCTATAAACATTGTGTTCATTGTGTGTCCAGAGAAACAAAGGAGCTTGAGTCTTAATTCCCCTAGGACTGATTTAACAATCTTGGGGAAATTTCCTACAACCCCAATTTCCTCATCTGTTAAATTTGGTTCATTTTGCTATGGAAGTAGCTTGAAACTCGTAGAGGCAGAAGTAGGGAGGAGAAAGGACACATAAATGTAAGTGCTGTGGTTTTCAGATGTTATTCTGGTCTTTTGAGTACTAAAAGGAGTTTCTTGGAGAAGTCTTTCTCTTCCATAAATCCAATCAGAAATGTTCAATTTCTGCACACACGAATAGGCAGCTACAACTGGGAAAATGATTCTGTGATTCCACACATTTCTTTGACAAGTCACAAATGGGTTTTAGTGACCAGCTGCAGCTTGTGTGTTAAATTCAAATAATTCATTCTTGGCACAGTTATTTTTCACGTTCCCTTGCATTAGGGAAAAAAAATTATGCTACCTACCATTACACATTGTAAAAGCGATAGATTCTATCACACCTAGTTGGAGAGGCTGTTGACTACTAAATGTATGAGAGGGGAGTGTCAATGAAATCAACAATATGTTTCTCCTCTGGTCAGTGGGGGCAACCCTTTTTTGGATCTTTAGACAGCAGGTCTGCTAAGATCTTTAGGGAATTTTGTTATCTCATAACTACAGGAAATGTAAAACGAAGATGATTGTTGACTACTTTCTAGGCACTGAAATGGAAACCAGCTTTTAGAGCTTAGGTTGATCTGGCATTTATCCCTCCTCCAAAGGGTCTGGAGCCGGTAACAATAACACAGATAGATCCTCAATCTGCTTTGGTTTTTAGAAGGGAAGTTTTCTCTTTGAGGCAAAGGACGTTCCTGCATTGCGTTGAATTCTTTTGTTGAAGGGACCAAAGTTATCCTTTAACATACTGGAATCCATTCAACAAAGATATACATTTTAAAACTCTTATTTCTATACTTTTTAAGTCTGTGATTATTTAAATATATCCCAAGTGGGGAAAAAAGTGTATCCAGAGTGAGACACGTCTCAAGATTTGTTGTAATATAAACTGATTGCTATGATCACGCTGGAGGTGGTTTGATGGAAAAGGATCTTGAATGTTTGCATTTCGTTTCTGACTAAATCAACATAGAATTTCTACCGACCTAATTAATCTCACATTAAGCATGCCTACTGTTTACTGGGATTACCTCATCAGACAAGCTGTTTCAGCGTCTGTTTTTCCTCATGGTAAAAAAGGTTCCCTTTTACTTCAAAAGTGAGTTTTCCTCCCTTAAGCTCATTTGTTTGGCCATTTCTATCCAAAATAAATACTTCTTTCTCACTTACTAGCTGTTTAAGACCGAGTTGTGTCTTCAAATGCGTGTACACGACTCTCACTACAGACATTTGACTTCAGCAGGAGCTATGAGTCTTTGAGGGCCTGATGTGACATGTGTTTGTGCTCCGTCTATAAGTATTTAGGTAATGTTTTCATTTCCTGACCCACTCAGTATCATTTCTTTGGCAAAATATATTCACTTCCCTCACATTTTCCCCATCTGTTATATTCTTAAGTCCGTTTGTTTCTTTGCTTGCTTTCTTTTGATCTTTTTTTAGTCTGGATATCTTTTTCCAAAGACAATGCACACAAGCACACACACAGATATGTAAACCAAAAGAATATACAGTGTTTGTATTCCTCGGTACAATGTACATTATCTGCATACCTTTAGCTTTGCATATAATAGATATTCACACATACATTTTTTTACCTTGATATAATCTCTAATAGCTCTATGATAACAGGACAGATTGACCTTTTACCTTTTTAAAATAGACACACTGAGCTCTCTATCTTAATTTTATGGGAAAGAACTTGGTAGGATGGAGAACTAATGATCTGTGTTTTCCTTGTTTTCCTTTTCTAGGTTCAATGCCAGGATATGATCTAGATAAAGAGATTTTCAGGTTTTAGTCATTCTTTTGATGAAGTCATAATTGTTTTCTCTTTGTTCACAAATAGTATGTTTTGAAAGCATTGCTAGTTTACCATCTTGAAAGACGTTAACATTCAAGAAAACTGAGTACGAGGCATCTGCGGACTCATTCTGGATTCCAGATGGGTGTTTGAGACACAACAAATGAAAAGCCCTATTTTAATATATTTGCCTGCTCTTGTTTTCTCACTTGACTTCCCAATCTAATTTCTTTGCTGCCAAGGGTTCTCACTCATATCATCATTTAAAATTTAAAAGCAATATATATTTAAATGCAAAACAAAGTGCTCGTGTGGGGACTCCGCCACAGTGGAAAGTATGACAGTGGGTTTCATTTCAAAGAGTTCTGGATGATCTCCCGAGTGGTAGAGCCAGAAGTAAGAAATGTTAGATCATTCCAAATGACTGGAAATAAAGCAAATATTATTCCCTGCCTGATCATGGTCGGTATCTTTCCACATTAGGAAATTTTGTTTTTATTCATTTGCTCTTTGTCACCTTCCTCATGAGTGCCCGTGGTTGTTGTGAATAGCAGAGAGAGCAACTCCCAGATTTATTTTAGCAGTAGGAGAGGTTATAAGTCACCCATTCTCACATTTGGAGAAAACTGAGAAGTATTATTAGTAATGTGCATGCATTTTAAGTTTTTCTTAAAAGCCTCCCTATTGATTCAAAACATTGTTCTGAGATCTTACTGTTCTCTGGAATGATAATATAAATCTGAATGGGAAATTTTCCACTTAACATGCTGTTTTATCAATCCACTCAGGAGCACCCCAGCGGAGTGATCAATTACATGGGACTCACTGTTTGCACAACCTTCTGTGTAACAGAAGGCTAATGACAAAGCAAAAATGTGAAAAGCTCAATAAAAATGGAAAATATTTTCCATGATATGAATAGTTACCAAGAATGTTCATATATTTTGTAATAATAGTTTTAGAATACATGAATAAGTTTGTGTCAAGAGTCAGTACTCAAAGATGTGCTCCAAGAGGAAACACAAATTCTTCTGGCAGTGAAACAGGGCAGTGAACTTTGAATGTTTCTTTTTCAACTGTTTTTGTCTCTTTGTTTTACCTACCTTCAAAACAATTGATTTTCTGTTAATTCCCATGGAAGCAACACCAGTAGTTACATGAAACATATTTACTTGCCTGACATACATTTTCTCCCCTTTTAGAAATTTCAGGATTGATATGGTATGATGTGTGTACACATATGGGGTATATGTGTTAGCCTGCGCAGCATGTGAGTGCCATCCACATTCTTGAAAGGTTACATAAATGTGGATAGATAGAAATGAAATCATATTTTAAATGTTCCGTGGAAATTCAATATAATGTAAGTCCGCTGGGAATTACTTTAAAGTGAAACCTGCTTTAATAATGATGTTATCCCATAGATATACTGGATTTATAGATGGAATTATTTTGAAGACTATTTTCTGTAATTAGTTGTAGTCATGGAGAAATATTGACAAACTTCAAAAGTAGAAAATGAAAAGAAATATAGCCTATTTTACATAGTCTTCTAATATTAGCATCAGTATTGCTGCAGTTATGTAGGCCTGTGTTAAAAACGAGACTGGTGCCCAGGCAGCCTGGCTGCCTTTGACAGGAACGAGCTCCCCATCCCTTCTGTTCTTCTCTCTCACGGCTTCCTTCTTTGTATCATTTTGTCAAAGAAGAGTTTAGGCTTTTATATTTGTGAACCTCGAATGGGGAAAGTGGCCTCCTGGGACAGCCCAGCAATCTATCCAGACAAGAGGGGAGAAATGAGTAAGTCCTTGACTTTGGGGCTGAAATTATCTATGGAAGTGCTAGAATTGTCTTGGGGTTAGAACTTCATGTCATGGAGGCCTGTTCTCAAAAACTCAACAGTGGCCTCCAGCAGGAATTGTTCATAATATAGTGATGATTGGTTCTGAGTATTCATCTGCCCCATACCATCTAAACATATGAACCAAAAGACCACTCACTGTTATCTACTCCTTAAAAGCTCTAAGATATCTGTAAGCTAATACTTTTACATTGAGCCAAATGCATAGGAGTGACTATATTAAAATATTTTACCCTTACCTCACACCATATAAAATTAACTCAAAATGGAACATATACTTCAATGCAAAAATTTTAGAAGAAGAAATCTTAATAGCCTTGGGTTTGACAAAGACTTCTTAAATATAACACAGAAAGCATGAAGAAAACTGTAAGTTACCCTTCACCAAATTAAAAAGTCAGCTTTTCAAAAAACACTGTTGAAAAAAATTAAAGATAAACCACAGTTTGGGAGAAAATATTCCTTGCTGATCATATATTCAACCGAGAACTTATATGGAAAATATATTTTTTAAAAACACTTATAGTTTTAATAATAAGATTAAAAACCACTCATTTTTTAAAAATGGGCAAAAAACTTGAAGAGACATTTTACCAAATATGGATAGTAAATAACCATGTGAAAAGATACTCAACATGATTAACTATTAGAAAAATGCACATTGAGCACTGGAGCAAGCCACACCAGAGTAGTCACCAGACCCCTGTGATCCAGTTCCCAGAGACCTCTTAAACTCTCTCACCCGAGACAGGTGCAGACTAAGACAATTGATTTGGACTTTTTGAACTGAACCAATCGCCTGAGGACAAATCAGGTGGTACCCTGGGTGCACGGTGGTAGGAAGACAATCACAGTGAAGATAAGAAAAGATGATGTTAAGACATGGTACAGAAGCAGAGAGAGCAGGCAGTTCTTTTGGAAGGGAGAGTTAGAGCTAATAATTAGAGACATTTATACACAATTATACCTTTCCCGAAGTAAAGCAGCAACAGGCAATTCTGTTTTATTTGAAATCAACTCTGCCTTCCCTCTTCCCTGAAAAGTACTTATAACACCTTAATTCTTATAAAAACAAGCTCTATGAATGTTATAGGACAAGTAAAAATCTTTCAAAATCTTAGCATCAAACAACTGTAATTTCTCCAAAAACCGAGTATGTTACACTGAATAATAATGGAAACATTGGTGATAAACGCCTATTCAGTAGTACAATCAGGTTCATGTTCATATTTAACCCAAAAGATGTCCTTATTTAAAGACATCTTATATTTAAATTAAATATAAATTATTTTAATATAAATTATTTAAATTATCAAGGTCCTTATTTAAAGGAAATCTATTGGGTTAAATAACAATAAATGTTTTTTATTTTATTCAAAAAAAAAGAAAAATGCACATTAAAACTACATGAGATACCAAAAGAATGGCTGAAATTTAAAAAAAACAAACTTTGATACACTGCTGTGGGTATATAAATAGTATTTTACATACACTGGAAAATAGAGTGGCATTTTTTTAAAGTTAAACATACACTTATACAACTGAGCCATTCCTCTCCTGGCTATTCACCAAAGAGAAATAAAAAGCATGTTTCCATACAAAGATTTGCCTATTTATAGCAGCTTTCTTTGTTAAAGCCAGAAGTTGAAAATAATTCAAATGTCCTTTAAAAGGACAATGTACTACAACTGATCAATAAAAAGGAATGAACTGACATACTCAAAAACTCAAAGTATGTCAGATAAAGGCAGGTTTTCAAGAAAGAACTAACTGTATGATTCCATTTATATAAAATTCTAGAAAATGCAAAACTAATTCATAGTGACAATAGTAGATCTGGCTGTCTGGGATGGGGAAAGGGAGGAGTAGTCTTAGGTAAGGATTACAAAGGGCCACAAAGAAACTTTTGGGGGACGATGGTTATATTCCTTATCTTAAATGTAGTGAAAATAGTTCCATATGATAATACATATCCATATAATATGGATATATGACTATATCCATATGTCAAAACTCATTAAATAGTACCAATGGAGCGGTAATTTATTGTATGTCAATTATACCTCAAGAAAGCTTAAAAATGCAAGTGTAATCTAAAAAAAAACTTGTATTCATTAATTACCATTAGCACAAGCTTCAAAACTAATGGTGAAATTTTTTTTTTTTTGAAATGCCATTTCTCAAGCAGTATGCCTCTGAATGGATGTTGTATGATTATTAGTCTGTCAAACACTTAAATTTAACTGTGCAGCAGGATCCTCAGAATCACGTAAGCTTATAAATTTGGATGCATTATCTGGTGTACAACTCTTCCCAAAATAATTTGACCAAGTAGCCCTTTATCAAAGGGCATCGGTGGGCCTAGTGTTCCATGGAACCCACTTTAGGAAGTGCCCTCTGGCCACATCTCAAAGAGCAAAGAGTCCTAAGGGACTTGCTTCTCTTTTCTATTTTGCAATTCGTTAGGTGACCCATTACGTTTCTGAAAGTTGAACTCATGGCAGTGGAGAGTAAAATGATAGTTACCCGAGACTGCAGTGGTGGGGATGGGAGTGGGGGTATTAGGAGTGTTTGTCAAGGGTATAAAGGTTCAGTTAGAGTGGAAGATTAAGATTTTTTTTGAGATCTATGGCACAAAATAAGGATTATATTTAATAAAAGTATATTTGAAATGGTAAGAGAGCAAACTATAAAAATGCTCCTCACTGCAAATGTATGAGGTATAGATATGTTAATTGCCTTGATTTAATCATTCATGTATGCATATACTAAACACCACACGATACCCATAAGTGTATATAATTGTCAATTTTTTAAAGAAGAACAAGAAATTTCAAGATGAAATTTTCATTTATCTAAGCATTTTGTTTTATAAGTATGTGAATCTAGATATCTGTAAAAGAATCTGCTAAATTCCAAGGGAGTTTGTCTTAAAGAAATGGTTCCTATTTGCCAGCTTGAGTCCTGAAACTATGCTAAAGTCGCCAGAAGGCTTCATAAAATATGGTCTGGCCCCTTCCTCTGCCTTGCATAATTTAGTCCAAAAGCCATTAGGTTGGACCAAACAAGGTAAGCATTAGTATTGGGTGTTGGGAGGGGAGCCTCAGTAATTCACGGGGTAAAGGACAGGTCAGTACCATTGTCCCCTAATAGAACGCAATGAGGAAAGTACAGCATCAATTTGTGCTATTCCTGCCACAGATGGGTGATCCAAGTCTAATCTGAGGCAACGTCAGACAAATCCAGAGGGACATTTTATAAAATAACTGGCCTATAGTCTCGAAAGTCAAGCAAGGAAGAAGGAACTCTTCCAGGTTAGAGGATGCTGAAGAGACACGACAGCTAAATGCTAAACTGTAACGAACATTATTGGAGCAATTGGTGAAACCTGAATGGGGTGGGAAGAGTAGGTAACAGTAAAACATCATTGGTAATTTCTCAGTTTTTATGCTTGCTTTGTGGTTAGGTAGGACAACGCCCTACTTTGCAAGAAATATACACTAAATATTTAGGGGTAATGATTGGTCATCAGATTAGGAACTTATTCTTAAAATGATTCAGATTTTTAAAACTTCTTTTTATACTGTACTTGCAACTTTCCTGTAAGTTTGAAATGGTTTTAAAGTTTTAAAAACAACTTAAAGGCATATCTCTGCGGAAAAATAGGAAACATACTCAAGTCACATTTGATTTCTGCATTATAAGAGATAAAAGATATCATATACAAGATAACAGATGTTATTGCTATATACTGAGGATTACAATTTTTTTTTTGCAGTTTTTGGCCAGGGCTGGGTTTGAACCCACCACCTCCGGCATATGGGGCCAGCCCCTTACTGCTTTGAGCCACAGGTGCTGCCCTTGAGTATTATAATTTTAATATAGTTTTTTTACTTTCTGAAAATGTGTATACATTTTTTGGCACCCTTTGTGTTTATACACATAGCCTACATTCAAATGCATAGGTATATGTAATATAAAAGTAATTCTGAAAATAGATTCTTACACCTTATTTTCAGGGGCCCTATCCTAATTCAATAATTATTCTATAGTTCAGTCATTTGTTCTTTTTACAAAGCTTTCCAGTAGTGTGCACACAGTTTGAGAAACCACTTAGAAATTATTTGACCTACCCCCACCTTCCACTCGGCAGAAGGGGAAACGAAAGTCCACAGAAGCAGCATCATTGGTTCAAGGTCAGACCATCATCTACTGGTAGAATCAGTATAATGCTGACACCTAAATTTTGTCAAGTGCTGACATGTGCTATCTAAAAAGATAAATCAACACAGGAATGAATGAATATTGTTACTATTTTACAGAAAATGGAACAAGTTTATAATGGATACAATGTTGCCAAAGGCCATATAGGCAGAGGGACGCAGGAGAACGTGAATCCAGACTTGTGTGTTCCCAAAGCCGGAGCCCTTGGGACACTGTGCCTCGTAGACAGTCCATGACAGTCAATGGTCATAAACATTTCTGAATTGATGAATGTTGAATGGTGTCTCAAGTGCCTGTTCATAGATGATATTTTTTCTGTAAGTTTTCCAGTCATAGGGAAAGGGTGAGGATTTAATTTAAAATTTCTAAATAATGGTTTGATTCTTACCACCTGTGTACTTGCTCGCTTGTATCCCCACAGAAGCGTTTGTCATCCCAGGGTTAGATGCTGAAGAAAGCTACAGGACCGATGTGTGTCACTCATTCCCTCCAAGATAAAAAATGTGTATTGACTTTCGTTTATCAAAAGTCTTGATTCCCCTATTTAGTTAGAAAAATTGGCAAAGATGTAGAAGAGGCAGAAGAAAGCTTTCTGTAAGGAAATCTAGGTGGGACTTTCCACAACTTCAGGGGGTGAAGCTAAGAATGGATAGAGATGACAACTGCAGAAGTTATAAGAAAAGGCTTCATGTCTCGTTTATCAGCTCCTATGCAAATAATATCATGGGAAAAGAAATTGTAATTATGGACATGAAGCTTGCTTTTAGCTTTAGACCAGAAATAAAAACATATTTGTGGGGTGGTGCCTGTGGCTCAAAGGAGTAGGGTGTGGCCCCATATGCTGGAAGTGGTGGGTTCAAACCCAGCCCTGGCCAAAAACCACAAAAAAAAAAAAGAAAAATTAAATAAATAAATAAATTTGTGTGTCTATAGTGATGAAATGTGATGCAGTAAGTGTTAAAAACACTGAAATTCATTAGAAGAAAATAGAGAGAATATTATTTTAAACGGGGCACATTATATTTAAATTCATAAAGGTCAATGCTCATTGTTAAAAAAGTACTTACATAAAAGTGAAATGAAAATCATTTCTCTTCCTAAAAAAAAGTATAAACCGGGTGGCGCATGTGGCTCAAAGGAGTAACGCTCTGGCCCCGTATACCGGAGGTGGTAAGTTCAAATCGGCCAAAAACTGCAAAAAAAAAAAAAAAAAATTATAAAGCAGAAAGCACTCTAAAAACACACTGCAACATAACCTTCCAGTTTATTTTTCTGAAACAAGTGGCATCTTTGCTGTCTGTAATTCTTTCAGCTTTCCCACTTCATTTGCTAATATTCTATTTGACTATTAGCAGAAGAGAAAGGTCATGATTTAAAACGTTTCAGACACACTGGAAAGTGTATCGAACACTTGAATTATAATACACATAAATAAAAGGCTATATAAAAATATTATGTGTGTAATAAAAGCATAGATAGCAAATAATCCTCATTTAAAGAGCACAGTCGTTCACCATTATTGGTTGCTTGCAGCTGGAACTTAATGGTAATCAGGCATGTGGATTAGGTCTGCAATAGAAAACAAGCATCACACGTACTCAGTACTAAACTGAAACTAGTAGATTAACAACTACAGACCCACATGAAAGAAAGACTCAGTTAAATTCAAGTCAAGGAGAGAGGTGAAAGGGGTTCAGCAAATTCCCACCCAGCGGGTACAATACCCAGATAGTTGGCACACTTGATACAAGTACAACTTGGACTTTAACCTCACAAATGCAAACAATGTACTTTTATTGTGTGTACCCTTATGTTAATCTGAAATTAAAAAAGAAAGGACCTGCTAGGTCAAAGCATAATTGAGATGGCCGGGTGTGGTGGCTCACGCCTGTAATCCTAGCACCCTGGGAGGCTGAAGCGGGTGGATTGCCCTGCGCTCAGATGTTCAAGACCAGCATGAGCCAGAGTTGAGAAACTGTCTCTAGCAAAAAAAAAGCCGGGCATTCTGGCAAGCACCTGTAGTCCCAGCTACTTTGGAGGCTGAGGCAAGAGAATCGCTTAAGTATAGGAGGTGGAGGTTGCTGTGAGCTATGGCGCCATGGTACTCTACTGAAGGCCACAAAGTGAGACTCTGTCAGAAAGAAAGAAAGCATAATTGAGGCTGCATAAAAATATGCATCCAAGCTAGGGCCATCTAGATTAATAAGATTAACCAGTTGATTCTAATTGAATTTAGTCAAATCTATCGCATTTCTCCCCATAACCTGAGATCCCAACACCTGCTCCGCCTACCAGGGCAACCTAGAGCCTGCCATATGAAATGCAGTCATTAACAGATCTTTTGGTTTTATGTTAACCTAAACCCTCCTATATTCTTCTAAAAGCAAACTGAAGGTTCACACAGTCAGATGTGTGCTGATCAACCCAGCACACATATGGGTAGCTATTCAAGGCTAATTAAAAAAAAAAAAAAGACAGTTGAAGAAGATTAGATGATTTCTGCATTTGTTATTGCTAAAGACATTGCTCACATTACTTGAAGATTCATCTAACAAACACCTGGTAGGATAAGAGTCATTATGCATTTCTCTTTAGGACCTAGTAAATCTTCCAAGAAGATATCAAAAAAACTAATGATCTTAAAAATATTGTGCATTCATACAGTGGAATATTACTCAGCAGTATAAAAGATCGAACTACTGATGAACACACCAGAGTTGATAAACATTCAAAATATCATGCTGAGAAAAAGTAACCAAAATAAATCTGTACAAAATTTTATGTATTGAATACTATTTATATGAAGTTCTAGAACAAACCAATCCAGGTTGAAAGCAATCACAGTGGTGACAAATTGACTAGAAAAGGGTTCTGGTATCTTAATAGGAATGTTGGGTTATATGGGTGTATCCATTTATCAAATTTCTTGAAATTCTAACACATAAAATCTGTTCATTTTGGATTAATTATGCCTTAATGTAAAAGACATTTTTAAAGGGTGGTGCCTGTGGCTCAAAGGAGTAGGGCGCCGGCTCCATATGCCTGATGTGGTGGGTTCAAACCCAGCCCTGGCCAAAAACTGCAAAAAAAAAAAGACATTTTAAAAAACATACTGCTTTGGGAAGTATAGACATTTTAACAATGTTGATTCTTCCCATCCATGAGCATGGTATGTTCTTCCATTTGTTAATATCCTCTGCTATTTCCTTTCTGAGGATTTCATAGTTTTCTTTATAGAGGTCCTTCACCTCCTTTGTTAGGTATATTCCTAGGTATTTCATTTTCTTTGAGACTATGGTGAAGGGAGTTGTGTCCTTAATTAGTTTCTCATCTTGACTGTTATTGGTGTACACAAAGTCTACTGACTTGTGGACATTGATTTTATATCCTGAAACATTACTGTATTTTTTGATGACTTCTAGGAGTCTTGTGGTTGAGTCTTTGGGGTTCTCTAAGTATAAGATCATGTCGTCAGCAAAGAGGGAGTGTTTGACCTCCTCTGCTCCCATTTGGATTCCCTTTATTTCCTTGTCTTGCCTAATTGTATTGGCTAGAACTTCCAGCACTACGTTGAATAGTAAAGGTGACAGAGGACAACCTTGTCTGGTTCCAGTTCTAAGAGGAAAAGCTTTCAGTTTTACTCCATTCAGTAAAATATTGGCTGTGGGTTTGTCATAGATAGCTTCAATCAGTTTTAGAAATGTGCCACCTATGCCTATACTCTTCAGTGTTCTAATTAGAAAAGGATGCTGGATTTTATCAAATGCTTTTTCTGCATCTATTGAGAGGATCATGTGATCTTTATTTTTGACTCTGTTAATATGGTGGATAACATTTATAAACTTGCGTATGTTAAACCAGCCTTGCATCCCTGGGATGAAGCCTACTTGATTATGATGAATGACTTTGTTGATGATAAGCTGTAATCTATTGGCTAGGATTTTGTTGAGAATTTTTGTGTCTATGTTCATGAGTGAGATTGGTCTGAAATTCTCCTTTTTGTTTGGGTCTTTTCCTGGTTTTGGTATCAGGGTGATGTTTGCTTCATAGAATGTGTTGGGGAAGATTCCTTCTTCCTCAATTTTTTGGAATAATTTCTGCAGTACAGGAATAAGCTCTTCCTTGAAGGTTTGATAGAATTCTGGAGTGAAGCCATCTGGACCAGAGCATTTTTTGGTTGGAAGCTTTTTTATTGTTTCTTTGATCTACCTATTCAATGCCATTCCTATCAAAATACTAACATTGTACTTTCAAGATTTGGAAAAAAGGATTCTGCGTTTTGTATGGAACCGGAAAAAACCCCATATAGCTAAGGCAGTTCTCTGTAACAAAAATAAAGCTGGGGGCATCAGCATACCAGATTTTAGTCTGTACTACAAAGCCATAGTGCTCAAGACAGCATGGTACTGGCACAAAAACAGAGACATAGACACTTGGAATCGAATTGAAAACCAAGAAATGAAACTAACATTTTACAACCACCTAATCTTTGATAAACCAAACAAGAACATACCTTGGGGGAAAGACTCCCTATTCAATAAATGGTGTTGGGAGAACTGGATGTCTACATGTAAAAGACTGAAACTGGACCCACACCTTTCCCCACTCACAAAAATTGATTCAAGATGGATAAAAGACTTAAATTTAAGGCATGAAACAATAAAAATCCTCCAAGAAAGCATAGGAAAAACACTGGAAGATATTGGCCTGGGGAAAGACTGCATGAAGAAGACTGCCATGGCAATTGCAACAACAACAAAAATAAACAAATGAGACTTCATTAAACTGAAAAGCTTCTGTACAGCTAAGGAGACAATAAAAGCAAAGAGACAACCTACACAATGGGAAAGGATATTTGCATATTTTCAATCAGACAAAAGCTTGATAACTAGGATCTATAGAGAACTCAAATTAATCCACATGAAAAAAGCCAACAATCCCTTATATCAATGGGCAAGAGACATGAATAGAACTTTCTCTAAAGATGACAGACGAATGGCTAACAAACACATGAAAAAATGTTCATCATCTCTATATATTAGAGAAATGCAAATCAAAACAACCCTGAGATATCATCTAACCCCAGTGAGAATGGCCCACATCACAAAATCTCAAAACGGCAGATGCTGGCGTGGATGTGGAGAGAAGGGAACACTTTTACACTGCTGGTGGGACTGCAAACTAGTACAACTTTTCTGGAAGGAAGTATGGAGAAACCTCAAAGCACTCAAACTAGGCCTCCCATTTGATCCTGCAATCCCATTACTGGGCATCTACCCAGAAGGAAAGAAATCCTTTTATCATAAGGACACTTGTACTAGACTGTTTATTGCAGCTCAATTTACAGTCGCCAAAATGTGGAAACATCCTAAATGCCCACCAACCCAGGAATGGATTAACAAGCTGTGGTATATGTATACCATGGAATACTATTCAGCCATTAAAAAAAATGGAGACTTTACATCCTTCGTATTAACCTGGATGGAAGTGGAAGACATTATTCTTAGTAAAGCATCACAAGAATGGAGAAGCATGAATCCTATGTACTCAATCTTGATATGAGGACAATTAATGACAATTAAGGTTATGGGGGGGGAAGCAGAAAGAGGGATGGAGGGAGGGGTGTGGGGCCTTGGTGTGTGTCACACTTTATGGGGGCAAGACATGATTGCAAGAGGGACTTTACCTAACAATTGTAATCAGTGTAACTGGCTTATTGTACCCTCAATGAATCCCCAACAATAAAAAAAAAAAACACTGCTATTTTATTTCATTTTTGCTTTTGCTTCCAGCAAGTTCAAGTACTAATTTTTAATAGTAGATCACAGCTGACTAAGAGCACTCTCATGCTAGCACACTTTCTACTTCACTATCTTTAATTATTTCCAAATTGACCTTATTGAACATTTGTCATATTATAATGGCCCCCCTTTTCTAAAAAGAGGCATATTGTAAATGCATGCATATGTACAATCACTCTTGTGTCAAAAAGGTGGATAGAATTCTATAATAAAAGGTACATGTTACAACTCAAGAAAAAAAACTCCAAAACCCTAACTCTGACTTAATTATCATCTCTTAGAATTACAAAAATCTACCTGAGTGGTACAAAAGATAAATTCCTCTCCTGATTTTAGTAACTGTATCAAAAAATTATTTTTCTCTTTTGAAGACCGCACCATTGCTAGAGTAAAATATTTACTAAAGAAAAATACTATAAGAAATTGGGAGGCTGAGGCAAGAGGCTGAGCCTAAGAGTTGGAGGTTGCTGTGAGCTGTCACAGCACAGCACACTATCAAGAGTGACATAGTGAGACTCTGTCTCCAACAACAACAACAACAACAAAAATACTATAACAATTTGTGTTTGTGATTAGGAATGCTATTCTGTAGAATCTCACGCACTGCTTATATAACATTAATTTGTTTGAAAATGCGTGATTTATTAATGTAAAATGAGGAAATATGGAATTCCTGAAGTTACTGCTGCTCAGGACTGTTCTGGAATCTGGGGTGGATGTGGACTGAGTAGGAGGAGGTTTTGTAATTCCCTGTCTCATGCAAATTTGTCTGATAGCTTTATCCCAGTATTCAGAATTCCCTCAAGGAACTTTTAGTTACTGTGACACCAAAGAATGTTGGCAACTGACTCAATAAGGCCTTCCTTCTGCTCAGGATGAACAGGGTGGGCAACGTTTAGTATAAAACGTACTTCACGAATTCCTACTTCAGGAAAAGCTGCTGCATCAATGCTGCTATTTCTGAGGGAAAGCATGCCAAGTTATCGACACTTCCATTTAGCAATTCTTTCCCCTGTTGTTTCCTGACCCAGTTGGTGCCTGTGGCTCAAAGGGGTAGGAAACCGGCCCCATATGCTGGAGGTGGAGGGTTCAAACCCAGCCCCAGCCAAAAACTGCAAAAAAAAAAAAAAAAAGAATAACTTCAAAGTCTATTGCATAACCTCGCATAATAGGGATCAAAAACTGCCCTCCAGGTACAAAGTACACTATTTGTGTGACAGGTACAATAAAAGCCCGGACTTCACCACTGTTCACCCATGTAACAGAAACCCACTTGTGTCCCCTAAGTCAGTTGAAATTTAAAAAGTAAATAAGTAAAATTTAAAAATTTTTAAGGAAAAAAAAAAAAAGACTATGGTGAATTAAATTCCCATCTCTAAATGAAGTTTACCTCCATTTTTCAAAAAGACAAAATTGTTTTTAATAATCAAATTGTCATCAAATTTTTTCCAGTTGTTTCTTTCTCTTGATATGGGGAGGGAGGGAGATGTGCGTTTTTCCTTGTGTAAGGACTTCATTGTGGCAAGAAGTGCCAGGATAACGTGAGATCTGCAATGCTGCGCTATTTCATGGCTCTTGGCTAATTACCCTGTAATTTTGTATGTCCAGCCTCTCCCCCAAAAGAGAAATGCACTGAAATAACATTTCTCACCTTTTAAATTGGGAAAAATGTAAAAGTTTCACACCAGACTTTGATGCTATGGGAAAATGGACACCTCACACATTGATGGTGGGCCTAAAACATGTACAGGGCCTAAACCTTCGTATGGATGGAAATCCGGAAATATCAGCCAAAATCCTAGTTGTGTTCACTATTTGTGTTTCAACAGAATATGTAACTCTGTAACTGCATGTAATTGTAGTGACTGTGAAGAATTGCATTTACTCCAGAAATCTCACTGGTGTGTCTCTATCCTGTAAATATAAATGTGCAAAATGACACATGTACAAGATATTGGTTGTGATTTTTTTATAGCAAAAGATTGGCAATGCTAAAGTTTCCTTTTATAAGGAACTGGCTAATAAACTGTAGCGCAACCGTGATTAACAGGATCTGACTGTGAGGAAGCTCTCTGTAAAGGTAAGATCACGAAAGATACATTGTTAAGTGAAAATAGCAACATATAGAATATTGGAGAATTCTATTATTTGTGAAAGAAAAGAGATACAGTATGAATATATATTTGTTCATATTTACAAGAAGAAATATTACAAAGTATGTAAACAACAAAAAATGTGTAGATGCTTGTAGAGAGAGTGGCAGAAATGGGGCAAATGGGTTACTGGTGGGTGCACCTAACAGGCATCGCAACATTTTTCTTGTTAAAAATGAAGGTAGTTAATTTTCTATCCTTTCATGGGAAAAGAATCCGTTTATACTCTCTCCCAAGTTCTTCCTGGGTTCTTAGTCTTTCCTTTATTGTTGTTGTTGTTGAAAGAATTAGTCTTTTGTCTATAAAATTTGATGGGAACAGTTTTTCTCAGGTCTCATTTGTCTTTCAATTTTGCTTTTGATAGTGGTGGCCAAACAAAAGATTCTGAGTTTTATGCAGTTGAATTCATGGGCCTCTCTTGTGTGTGCAGTGGAGGTTGGGGGTGGCAGTGGGGATTTGTATCTTTCTTTGATGACCTTTCCTCACTCTGACAATAACAACAACAAAAAGCAACTCTGATTTCTTCATTCTAATTTTAATTGTTTCTTTTTTCATATTGAAATATTTCACCATCTCACTATATTTGGTGCAAAGTGTTAGGTAGGAATGTAACTTTATTTTTCCTTCTTGGTAGAAATCTCTCTGTAATCTATTTCTCACACTAATTTAAAATGAATGATGTCTTCAACAGACACCAGAGTCTTGTATGTGCTTGTGTCTATTCTGGACCCTCTTATTGATACTGGAATTTCAGGTTCTTAGTCTTGGTGATTTGAAGAATAAATCCGCGGACCACAGATTGGTGGTAAAACAGAATTTATTTACAGAAAAGAATACAAAAACACTAAAGCTCCCCGAGAGGAAACCCAAATCAGGGAGAAAAGCTCTCTCTATCTCTCTCTGTCTCTCTCCATCTAGCGGTATATATAGGTGCACGGGTTCCTTGGCCAGGAAATGAATGGACACAGTCTTAGCTGGGGCACGGTGAAGGAATGTATTAATGAATGGACCCAGACCCTTCCGCTGGGGCAAGGTGAATGAATTGAGGCCTAGGAAACTTACATGAAATTGACCTAGGCATAGGAAATGGGGGTTCTGTTTTCAGTCATAAGTGTAAAGGGAAGGAGACACCGAGGCACCAGTGTCTCCCCACCAGTTGTTCCACTCCTTTGGCTATTGGAGCCTCCAGTGGGGGTGGGGGTGAGACACCCCCCCTTTGCCTACCGCAGCACCAAAACCGCCAAGGTGGAGGCGGCAGGTCCTCTAGCTCGGGGCGCCACCGTGCCACCTATCCTGTGTCAATTCTCCTTCTCTGAGTAGAAACTTTAACTGCTGTTAGGGGAAAAGGGCGAAGACTCTATGTAACTGCTTCCTGCTGAATGGCGATGATAGGAGGGGGCAGTTAGGGTTTCTCTGGAGGGAGAGTGATCCAGGGCTCCATGATTGAATCAGGTCTTGGACAGGAGCCATCTTTACTGTGTGTGGCTTGATGATATTTCTGGAAAATATAAATCTGATTAGCATAATCAGCAAAGGTAGGACAGTGTCAGGTTAGAAGCACTAATTTAGTGATGCTAAAAGAAACTTATATTAACATTAATCTATTAACATTCCTGAACGGATTGTGAAGTGCTTGCTTTTCTTGCTGTTTTCTAAATAATAACGTTAAACTTTCCTTTGGCTCACGAGTGTAGGTGGTCTGTGGTTGGCTCTCTTCATAGTCTGCTTATGTAGAAGGTGGAGGGTTGCAGGATGTTATTGGTGAATGATGTATCCAGGAATCCACTCCTATAACTTTAACAGCTGTAAAAGAAGACAAGATAACAGGAAAGGGGCCTTCCCAAGTTGGGGTTAGGGAAGGTGAATTAGAGGGAAGAGTTTTGATCATGACGAGATTCCCAGGAGAGAAAAGTTCTTTCAGTGTTGAATGTGAAAATGTAGTTGGGAGGTTTTTAAGGATTTGTTGAAATTTAGCTAAAGAAGTGATATGTTTTACTAACTCTGTCGTTTCTTGATCTAGTAATAGAATAGGTCCTTGTCTCATATTTATACAAATGGTTGTTCCTGCTTTAGTTAGTATGTCCCTTCCCAAAAGGGGAGCAGGACTTTCAGGCATGATTAGGAAGGCATGAGAGAACAGCCAGTCATCCCAATTGCAGCTTAAAAGTTGAGAGAAAAATTTGGTAATTGGCCTTCCAGACACCCCTTGCATAGTTAACAGATTTGGGGGGATAAAAGATCAGGGTAGAGAGGAGTACAGAAAAGGTTGCTCTAGTGTCCAGAAGAAATTCTGTCTCCTGTCCCTCCACTATGAAGCAAACCCGGGGCTCTTGAGGGGTGATGACAAAAGCTGGAGCCATGAGAACCTGCCCCGGGCACCCTCAGTCCAATCTGGGCGCGGTTGGGATCACTGTCCCCAGAGGCCTTTGCCTTTGCCTCTGGGGACAGGCCACCCTTCAGGGGTCACCCCTACATTCTGGACAAGGGCCAGGTGGCTTGTCCAGCCGGCGGTACTGCTGGGGGCAGTCCTTTCTGAAGTGAGCAGCCTGACCACATTGGAAGCACTTATCCCTAGCTCCTCTGGCTTCCCCCTGCCCCTGGAAGGTGTTCATTTGTCAGTGCCATTACTAAAGCTATCATTCTTTTTTGATCCCTTCTCTCTTTTTCCTCCTTTTTCTCCTGATCTCAGTTATAAAAGACCATAGTGGCCATTTTAAGAAGATTCTCTAGGTTATGATCTGGGCCTAGAGCCAATTTCTAGAGTTTTCTTTGAATGTCTGGAGCTGCTTGAGTGGTAAATTTGTCTTTTAAAATAATTTGACCCTCTATGGAGTCAGGTGTCAATTGGGTGTGTTTTCTCATTTCTTCCCTAAGTCTCTCAAGAAAGGCTGAGGGACTGTCATTTTGCTCTTGGCAAATAGTAGACAACTTGGCATAATTCACAGGCTTTTTCTTGGACCAACGTAAACCTTCTAGGATATGTGTTAGAAAATGTTTATGCCACCAATCACCTTCCTTCTCAGGGTCTCATTTGGGATTCTGAAGGGAAACTGCCTGTCTTCCTGTGGGGTATCTGTCCCTTTCCCCAGGAGACATACTGCCATCAGTGTTTCTTCATGTAAATTTTGTACCTACCTTGTTAAGACTATTCCCTTCTCTCTCCTGTAGGTATCCATCTATTTATTTTGGTTAAAAAAAATCACCAATAGTATTTACACCAGGTTAGTATAATTTGTCATTCTTTTTCTTTGTCATTCTTTTTATTTGTCATTCTAATTTGTCATTCTTCAAACCTACATAAATATTGAATGAAAGATTGTTCAGTTTAAATAGTCTACAGTTTTTATTTCTTTTTCCATGGATTATGAATTCTCATATAAAATATCTCCATTCCCATGATTTCACAACATCTTGTTTTCAATCACCACATTAACTCTGATATATATTAATATATTTATCCATACACCAACTATCTATGTAAATTTTACATTTTTTTCCAATCTAGGTTTTAATAAATTCTTTAAAAATTCTTTTCTTCTTGGTATAGGAACATAAAACAAATCTAAAGTTTTAAAAAATTGAGACTGACAAAAAGAATAAACTGTGCATTCTTAGTACTGAAGGAACAGCTTGCAGGGAAACGGAAAACAAGAGCCATGGGGAAGATTAGAACTGCTTTCCTGGGATGCAACATGCAAAACCCCCTTCGTAATGGGATCGTGGTTTGAATGAGCAGCACTAGATAATCTTTTCCATTCATAAGAAATAATATGATTGTGAAAACTGTGCACTTTTTATGATATCCACTTTTATGATGGATATGCTTAAGGGGAACAAAGAAATACTGTAGCCCTCACTTATCTGCTTTCACTAGTATAGGTATTAATAGACTTTCATTTTTCCGTTAAAGACCCAGACTTTTATTTGACGTCCTTGTTTCTGTTTAGCTTGATTTAATTTTATTGCACTTTTTCATCTTTCCATATTCTGAATATCTTTATGCTGCTACAACTTGGCTTAAATAATTATTAACATAAACTGTATCCAGAGTGCAATAGGGCACAGAGCACATATCTGGACATAGGTTGCCCGTAGACTATAAAGGACAGACAGGGAACATGAGAGAGGAGTGAGAAGAGTTTGTTCAAGACCACAAGAAAGTGCAGGTTTATCTGAGCGAGAAGGTAGAATGAAGGGGGTATGAAAATGTTACTGCCCAGTGCTGCACTGATGCTACGGTGGCACTGTGTTAGAGGGGACTGCCGTAGGGAAGGTCTCTAACCTTTTTGTTATTTGAGTTATTGTGTCTATTTAACTGAGTTTTAAACTTAATGTAGGGTTTTGGTAAAGATTGATTGGATACTAGGCTAATTCTACAAGGTAATTAAGGTATTCCCCTGAGGGGACATAGGCAGTTTGGGGAGATGTACTATTTCTTTTAAACCCTTGTAGTACCACTTAATCCAGCTGTTCAAGCACAAAGCTGTTTAAAGTGCTTTCTACCACTTAGAGGAAATTCAAGATAACATAGAGAATCAGCTTAATTACATGTTCACATGACAGGGGATCTAGATGGAGGCAGACATCATTAAGGGCCAGGGCTTGTTATGTGCAGGCAGGGTGCGAGTTCCACCTGGGAGCTGAGGAGTAGTTTTAAGAGAAGATGGCTCCATAAATAATGAGTCCTAAGTATTATGCAGATAGGACCAAGATAGCCAACTGAAGAATATACTTGGGAAAAGGCTGACAACTGGCATTTGCCTGCCTTCCAGGGGACTCACTGATTCCTGCCATCAAAGGTCTTGCTCATAGCCCGTGGATTTCATGCTGTGTTATTTTAAAAACGTGACTTTACTTTTACTGTTGTTTTACCATTAGACTTTCTACCATCTGTCATCTAAGCAGAGTGTGATGTTCTACACAGTGTGACAGTAGAGTGTGGGCATCAAACTGAGATTGTTGGTGAGATACATGACTGGTTCCTATACCAGATATTAGTATTCATACTCAAATTGTCAGGCCCAGATGGTATATTCAGGATCTCCATGAAATCCAGAGGATGCCAGTGTGGGAAGCATGCATGGATCTTGCCAAGCCCCGCTTTATAGAGAACTGAGTCTAGAATGTCCTTTGCGCATGGAAATATCTGTAGGGAGAGAGACACGGTTCATAATGGCAGTGGCCGGTTATGGCAGCATCCATTTCTAATAGGTTTCATCTAGTATCAGAGCTCAGAAAGGACAGGTGGGCTTGATTTCCTACCTGAGAAACCTGCAAAGCCTTTTGTGCCACTAAGATTGGCTTGAAGATGCTGAATTTCACCCAGTGCTGCCATGTTTCCCAGACCACATAAGCATAAAAATTAACTGGGAGATTTAATAAAAGTGCACATCTCTGAGCCACACTCCTGGAGGTGATTCAGAAGAACTGGAATGAGGTCCCAGAATCCAGATTTATAGCAAACTAAATACCTATAAGTATATGGGACTTGGATATAGGTGGACTATAAAATCACACTTTGAGAAGCCTCGTGCTGTATAGACACAGACAGACGTCGCTCCAGTGGTAGGTGGAGGTGGAAGACGATACCAGGGTTAAACAGTGGCGAGTTTTACAACACTGGATGTTCTGGACCACAGTTAAGGCGCAACTACAGAGCTCACTGGTTGGAGAGAAGGTGGGCTAGTTGACTTGCTGATATGCAATGCAGAGTCTTAGGTTCTGTTCCATCCAGCTTCCCAAGTTGGTATTTTTTTTCTGCCCATCAGAGTGGAGATGGTGTGTCAGGGATTGGAGGACAAAGACACCTTAACTTTTGGGGTATCTTAGAGAGTCCTACAGAAATGGCATACAAACTGGAGATAACCCAGGAGGAGGAGGTGCATCATCTGAATGTTTCTGGAAAGTGAAGGATCCTTTAGAATTGGGGCTTGGTCTCAGTTTCTTTTGTGATCCTTTGACCACAGAGAGATGGTATTCCCAAAGGACCAGAGTTTGGTTAACGAACTACTGTAGTTTTGCAATTTACTAACTGTAAAGTAGGTGGAATTAGTTTGTCTCTTTCATCCTCAGTGTCCTATTCTGTAAAATGGGTATAATAAATACACATTGGATTACCATAAGATACGGTAGAATAGGTAAAAAGCCTTTTAAACGATGTCTGCACATACAGAGGAGCTGTAAGAGGCAATTCTGTACTTTTTTGCTTTCATTCACATCACAGAGTCATGCAAAGAATGTGGATTGTACATTAGACCTGGCTTTGAGTACCACCCTGTAACTTCCTAGCCACATGACTGAACAGTTTACTTCTTTTCTCGGCAGATAAATTACTCACTTAAAAAATAGAATCAAAAGGCCTTCCTTGCAAAATTATTGTGAATATGAGCAATAATGTAGAAAAATTACTTGGCATCCTACGAAAATAAAGCGACATAGATTACTATTCCTTCTCTCTCCTTTCTCCTTTTCTTCCTACAACTGCCTTTTCTACTTATTGTATTTTGAGGTTCTGAGCTCATAAAACCCCTGGCGAATGAATTCGTTTCCCATTCTGGTTTCACCTATTACTTTCAAAATAGTGCACAGGAAAACTAGAGCTGAAAAAAATGTGGATGCATATGTTGGCATGACCAGGGTCTCCTGAAATGCCTTCTCTACTCAGGAACCAGAATTATTTAGAGTGACCTCTCTGTGATGACTATTTGGTCTGATTTAATTTAGTAGTTAGGCCTCCTGCCAATCACTTCATAAAGTCAGCCCAATGGGAGCTGTATCAGCTCACTATTAGGTGATAACCTTACGGCCCAGGAGTTACGAGGATTTATGTCCAAAGGGACCTATTTTAGTTACTGGATTCTTTCTAGGTCCATAAGTGCAAGAAGCTATCCTCCCTAGTTCTTCCAGGCAATTCATGTACTACTAGACATGATCAAAGATGGTCAGCTGCTAGACCAGGGAGCAGGTGCTGGAGCACCGAGGGACAGAATCATGCCCTTTATACGGCTAAAAAACAGTTGTTACCTTCCAGAAAAACTCATGCCTCATGGAGTTCACAACTTCACAAAAAGCTTCCATTCAATGAGTGAGGAACTCTGGTCATGTACTTATGAAGCTGGTACATAGGAAGCTTCATCTTTCTCCAATTTGGAAAGGGACTATGAAGACAGTCCACTTTTATCTTGCAGGATACAGGAGCTCTGCAGCTGCATGTAGGCAGAAAGCAGCATGTGGGAGACCTACAATTCCCAAATTTGCTGTACTCTCCAAGGAGGCTCTGATGGGAAGGAATGAAAATGTTACGTACCTGGAGACTTTATATTCTGTTTAAAGGGAAGTGTTTCCATCAGTATGGCAAAACCCTCCACTGTATTACCTTAAAATAGAAAGGCTCTAGCAAAATAGTGTCAGCAGCTTGGGGTGATATAGGGATGAGCAGGGCTAGAAACAGAATTGTGGAGAATTGGTACCAGACACGCACAAGTGGACGGGCGGCCAGCCTGCAACCTGTGGAACAGCAGTGGGAATTGTTAACCACAGCAAAGTAAAGAAACGCATCATTAATAGACGAACTGACCAAGTTGATCCCCAAATTTAAACTGACGGGTGTTAGGAACTAGAAGTAAATTGCTGGCATTGGCACAGCAAATTCTGTGGCACAGCCTTCATTCCCCTTGCCTGAAGCTCTTATCAAGCCACTTTCCTGAGTTGCACTGCTCTATCTTTGACAAGTCACACACCATAATTGTGAACAGATACCAAAGTTTTTTTTTTTGTTTTGTTTTTTTAATTTTTTTATTAAATCATAACTGTATACAATGATATGATTATGGGGCATCATACACTCACTTCATAAACCATTTGACACATTTTTATCCCAGTGGTTAACATAGCCTTTCTGGCGTTATCTCAGTTACTGTGCCAAAACATTTATATTCTACATTTACCAAGTTTCGCAAATACCCCTGTAATATGCACCACAGGTGTGATCCCACCGATTCCCCTCCCTCTACCCACCCCCCCCTTTCCCACTTCCCCCTATTGTTAAGTTGTAGCTGGGTTATAGCTTTCATGTGAGAGTCCCAAATTAGTTTCATAGTAGGGCTGTGTACATTGGGTATTTTTTCTTCCATTCTTGGGATACTTTACTAAGAAGAATATGTTCCAGCTCCATCCATGTAAACATGAAAGAGGTAAAGTCTCCATCTTTCTTTAAGGCTGCATAGTATTCCATGGTATACATATACCACAATTTATTAATCCATTCGTGGATCGATGGGCACTTCGGCTTTTTCCATGACTTAGCAATTATGAATTGGGCTGCAATAAACATTCTGGTACAAATATCTTTGTTATGTTGTGATTTTTGGTCTTCTGGGTATATGCCCAGCAGAGGAATTACAGGATTGAATGGCAGATCTATTTTTAGATCTCTGAGTGTTCCCCATATATCTTTCCAAAAGGAATGTATTAATTTGCATTCCCACCAGCAGTGCAGAAGTGTTCCCTTTTCTCCGCATCCACGCCAGCATCTCTGGTCTTGAGATTTTGTGATATAGGCTAGTCTCATTGGAGTTAGATGATATCTCAAAGTAGTTTTGATTTGCATTTCTCTGATGATTAAAGATGATGAGCATTTTTTCATATGTCTGAAGGCCGTGCGCCTGTCTTCTTCAGAGAAGTTTCTCTTCAAATCCCTTGCCCAGCCTGCGATGGGATCCCTTGTTTTTTTCTTGCTGATGCGTTTGAGTTCTCTGTGGATTCTGGTTATTAAACCTTTGTCAGAGTTATACCCTGCAAATATCTTCTCCCATTCTGAGGGCTGTCTGCTTGCTCTGCTTACTGTGTTCTTAGCTGTGCAGAAGCTTTTTAGTTTGATCAAGTCCCAGTAGTGTATTTTTGAAGCTGCTTCAATTGCCCGGGGGGTTCTCCTCATGAAATACTCACCCAGACCAATTTCTTCAAGGGTTTTCCCTGCATTCTCCTCTAGTATTTTTATAGTTTCATGTCTTAAGTTTAAATCTTTAATCCAATGAGAATCTATCTTAGTTAATGGTGAAAGGTGTGGGTCCAATTTCAGTCTTCTGCAGGTTGCCAGCCAGTTCACCCAGCACCATTTGTTAAATAGGGAATCTTTTCCCCACTGAATGTTTTTAATTGGCTTGTCAAAAATCAAATAGCGGTAAATAGCTGGATTCATCTCTTGGTTCTCTATTCTATTCCAGATATCTACTTCTCTGTTTTTGTGCCAATACCATGCTGTTTTGATCACTATCGATTTGTAGTAAAGTCTGAGGTCTGGTAGTGTGATTCCTCCTGTTTTGTTTTTATTTCTGAGTAATGTCTTGGCTATTCGAGGTTTTTTCTGATTCCGTATAAAACGAAGTAATGTTTTTTCAAGATCTTTAAAATATGACAGTGGAGCTTTAATAGGGAGTGCGTTGAAATTATATATTGCTTTGGGTAGTATGGACATTTTGATAATGTTGATTCTTCCTAGCCATGAGCATGGTATGTTTTTCCATTTGTTACCATTTTCAGCTATTTCTTTTCTTAGAGTTTCATAGTTCTCTTTATAGAGATCTTTCACGTCTTTTGTTAGGTAAATTCCCAAATATTTCATCTTCTTTGGCACTACTGTGAATGGGATAGAGTCCTTAACTGCTTTTTCAATTTGACTGTTGTTGGTGTATATAAAGGCTACCGATTTATGAATGTTGATTTTGTAACCTGAGACGCTGCTGTATTCCTTGATCACTTCTAGGAGTTTTGTAGTAGAGTCCCTAGTGTTTTCCAGATACACAATCATATCATCTGCGAAGAGCGAGAGTTTGATCTCTTCTGACCCTATATGGATACCCTTGATCGCCTTTTCTTCCCTAATTGCAGTGGCTAAAACTTCCATTACAATGTTGAAAAGCAATGGAGACAATGGGCAGCCTTGTCTGGTTCCTGATCTGAGTGGAAATGATTCCAATTTAACTCCATTCAATATGATATTGGCTGTGGGTTTGCTGTAGATAGCCTCTATCAGTTTAAGAAAAGTCCCTTCTAGACCAATTTTCTTGAGTGTTCTGATCATGAAGGGATGCTGGATATTATCAAAAGCTTTTTCTGCATCAATTGAGAGAATCATATGGTCTTTGTTTTTTAATTTGTTTATGTGCTGAATTACATTTATAGATTTACGTATATTGAACCAGCCTTGAGACCCTGGGATAAAACCAACTTGGTCATGATGTATAATTTGTTTGATGTGTTGCTGGATTCTGTTTGTTAGGATCTTGTTGAATATTTTTGCATCTATATTCATTAGTGATATTGGTCTATAATTTTCTTTTCTTGTTGGGTCTTTTCCTGGTTTGGGGATCAGGGTGATATTTGCTTCATAGAACGTGTTGGGTAGTCTTCCTTCTTTTTCTACATTTTGGAACAGGTTGAGTAATATAGGTACTAATTCCTCTTTAAAGGTTTGGTAGAATTCTGACGTGAAACCATCTGGTCCCGGGCTTTTCTTTTTAGGGAGGTTTTGTATAGTTGATGCTATTTCTGAACTTGATATGGGTCTGTTCAACATTTCCACTTGATTCTGGTTAAGTCTTGGAAGGTGGCGTGCTTCCAAGTATCGGTCTATTTCCTTCAGATTTTCATATTTCTGAGAATAAAGTTTCTTGTAATATTCATTAAGGATTTTTTGGATTTCTGATGAGTCTGTGGTTATTTTGTCTTTGTTGTTTCTGATTGATGATATTAGAGATTTTACTCTTTTTTTCCTGATTAGGTTGGCCAGAGGTTTATCTATTTTATTGACCTTTTCAAAAAACCAGCTTTTTGATTTATTGATCTGTTGTATTATTCTTTTGTTTTCAATTTCATTTAATTCTGCTCTAATTTTGGTTATTTCTTTTCTTCTACTGGGTTTGGGGTTGGAATGTTTTTCCTTTTCCAGTTGCGTGAGATGTCCCATTAAGTTGTTAACTTCCTCTCTTTCCGTTCTCTTGAGGAAGGCTTGCAGTGCTATAAATTTCCCTCTTAGAACTGCCTTTGCAGTGTCCCAGAGGTTCTGATAGCTTGTGTCTTCATTGTCATTTTGTTCCAAAAAATTGGTGATTTCTTTCTTAATCTCATCTCTGACCCAGCTATCATTCAGCATAAGGTTATTTAACTTCCATGTTTTTGTATGGGTATGCAGATTCCTGTTGTTACTCAATTCAAGTTTTATTCCATGATGGTCCAAGAAGATGCATGGAATAATTTCTATTCCTTTAAATTTACTGAGGTTAGACTTGTGACCTAAAATGTGATCAATTTTGGAGTAGGTTCCGTGGGCTGATGAGAAGTATGTGTATTCAGTTTTGTTGGGATGAAATGTTCTGTAGATGTCTGCTAAATCTAAATATTGGATGGTTAGGTTTAAATCTAAGATTTCTTTGCTCAGCTTCTTTCTGGAGGATCGATCCAACACTGCCAAGGGAGTGTTGAAATCTCCAACGATTATGGAGCTGGAGGAAATCAAGTTACTCATGTCTGTTAGAGTTTCTCTTATAAATTGAGGTGCATTCTGGTTGGGTGCATACATATTAATAATTGAGATCTCGTCATATTGAGTATTACCCTTAACAAATATGAAGTGACCATTCTTGTCCTTCCTTACTTTTGATGGTTTAAAGCCTACTGTATCTGCAAATAAAATTGCAACACCTGCTTTTTTCTGATTACCATTTGCCTGAAATATGGATGACCATCCTTTCACCCTGAGTCTGTATTTGTCTTTTAAGTTGAGATGTGACTCTTGTATGCAACAAATATCTGGCTTAAGTTTTTGTATCCAGTCAGCTAACCTATGCCTCTTTAGAGGACAGTTTAAGCCATTCACATTGATGGAGAGTAAGGATAAGTCTGGTGGAATTTTGGGTATCGAGTTTTTCAAAGGTCCAGTGGACATTTTTAATCCTTTCGCCAGTGTGGAAGTTGGAGTTTGATCCGAAGTTTCTGAGTGAGTTTACTTTTGTGGTATAGGATTGGGTTGGTCATTGTGGAGGATAGGTCTGAGAACATCCTGAAGAGCTGGTTTACTTATGGCAAATTTTTTCAACATATGAATGTCATTGAAGTATTTAATTTCTCCATCATAGATGAAACTCAGTTTAGCTGGATACAAGATCCTGGGTTGAAAGTTTTTTTGCTTTAGGAGATTAAAAGTTGATGACCAGCCTCTTCTTGCTTGAAAAGTTTCAGCAGAGAGATCTGCAGTTATTCTAATATTCTTACCTTTGTACGTTATAGTTTTCTTTCGCCGGGCTGCTTTGAGAATCTTCTCTTTCATGTTAACTTTAGTGAAGCTAATTATGATATGTCTGGGAGATGGCTTATTGGGGTTGAATCGTGCTGGGGTTCTGAAGCTGTCTGCTATCTGAATTTCAGATTCTCTAGGCATGTCTGGAAAATTTTCTTTCATAATTTCATGTAGAAGGGCCTCTGTGCCCTTGGCTGCCACGTCATCAGTCTCCAAAATTCCTATAACCCTTATGTTATTTTTTTTCGAATTATCTGAGAGCTCTCTGAGTGAGTGATCCGTTTTTGCTCTCCATTTCTCTTCCTCTTTGAGAGATTGGGAGCGTTCGAAGACTTTATCTTCAATGTCAGAAATCCTTTCTTCTGCTTGCTCCATTCTGTTACTGAGGGATTCTACTGTATTTTTCATATCTTTGAGGGCTGTAAGTTCTTGTTTCAGTGTGTCTAAGTCTTTGGTGGTTTTGTCTTTAAATTCGTTAAATTCTTGAGACAGTTTTTGAATTTCTCCTCGAATTCCTAATTCCATTTTATTAATCTTGTCTGCAAACCAAATTCTGAATTCGACTTCTGACATCTCAGCCAGTTGTTTATGAATGGGATCTTCAATCACATCTGTCGTATCTTTTCTTGGGGGGGGTTGATCTATTCTGGTTATTCATGTTACCAGAGTTTTTCCACTGATTCCGCCCCATGGTTTACTCCCTTTGGTTTTTCCCCTGGGGTTTTATCGAGGGCCCGTACAGTGTTGTGGCCTGAGAAACTGGGGCCCTGTCTGGTGTGGTGGAGCAAAGTGGTTCTGTCTTGTTTTCAGCTGGTTTCTGTTCGATCCTATTGCAACTTCTACTCTGGCTTGAAGTCTCAGCTGTGTGGAAAAATCAGCAATTAAGTCACCCCGCCTGCCCACCTCTGGCCCCAGTTGGAAAAGGAGAATCAAACCTTCCTACAATCGCACACCCAGGGCACCACCTGAAAAGTCCTCAGTCTATTAGCCCAGTTCAAAAGGTCCGAATCAACTGTCTCAATCGGCACTTGTCTCAGGTGGAAGGGTTCAAGAGGTCTCTGGGAACTGGATCACAGGGGCCTGGTGACTCCTCTGAGACAGCTCACCCCAGTGCAGCGTGGAGTCAGGAGGAGCCACCCCGCAAACAGAGCAGTCTGGGAAGGTTGACGTCTCCTTCCCCACTTTGCCCCTCCGTCGGACCCAGTCACTGGTATCTCTGCAGATGGCTAACCCAGTTGCCTGCAGTGAACAGACACTCCAGGGGTTTGCACCTGCCTGAATCGCGAGGAAGTCTGCCAGGCCCCCGCAGACTGCCGCTATCTAGCAGGAGGAGATGGGGCCTGACATCTTTGAGTGTTTGATGCAGGTGATGGGAAGGAGGTGTTCACTCAGGCTTAGCCCCGTCCCTGATGGATGCTGCTAACAGAACAGAACAGAACAGACAACTTTGTGAGGTTCTGTCTCTGTTCCTGTCGTCGCCTACAGGAGACGGGCTGTTTTGCGTTCAAACGTCTTTGCTGCTGGAGAATTGCGTCTGAACACCTCTCTGGGTCGGCCCCGCCCTGGACGCTTCTGGGTTTGTGAGCCGTGTCACCGGTGGCCTCCTCTGGTTGCCCAGGGAGACAGGGGGTGTGGCCTCAGAATATCCAGAAGTGAGCGTTCTGCCGTTAAAGAAAAAACGGCTGTTGATCTACCTCCAGGGAACTGCTGCTCTGGTGTGGGCACTCAGGCGACCCTTTTCTCCTCTGTCCCGCGCCCCAGAGTCAGCACTGAGCGGCCGCAGTTTGTGCTGGGTCCACACCCCTTAAGAGATCCCCCAAGAATCAGAACTCTTGGGGGATGGGCCCCCAGACCCGGATTGGGAGTGGGGCGGGGGGAAGCTAGAGTTTCATTCAGTTTCACGCAATACTACGGTCCGGGGAGGGCTCCTGCACTGCACTGCAGGGAAGTGCCGCCAAGGCTTGATTTCCCCTCAGCGGAGTGCCCTCTCCTCGCTCACGTGTCCCAGAGTCAGCGCTGACCTGACGCAGCTCAGGCACTGTGCACTCCCCTCGAGAAATCACCCAAGGAGCCGAACTCCTGGGGGATAGGCCCTCAGACCCCGAGTGAGAGTAGGGGTTCTCAGCTCTCAGCGCGGAGGCCAGAGTCTGATTCAGTCTTGGGCCCCCTATGCCCGGGGAGGGTTGGTGCACTGCACCGCAGGGAAGTGCTGCGAGGCGTGACTCCCCCTCAGCCCGGTGCCCTCTCCTCACTCAGCGCACCTCAGAGTCAATGCTGACCAGTCGCAACTCGGGGACTGTCCACTCCCCTTGAGAAATCACCCAAGGATCTGAAGTCCTGGGGGACAGGCCTCCAGACCTCAGTGGGCGGGAGGGGAGCGCCGGGGATTCAGGGTTGCCGGCAAAGGATTCCCAAAGTTTTATTCAGCCCTATGTCCGGCAGGAGAACGCCACGGCACCCCAGTAGGGGAGGTAGGTCCAGTTTTTAGAAGGTCTCTCCCGTGGAGTGTAGTGGGAGGGGCTTTAATTTCTGCCCGCTTGTTCAATTGTGGGGCTCCAGAGCCGGTCTCATGGGGGAGGGGGACTCCCGTCCGCTTGGTGGTGGATTTTGTACCTTTTGTTTGCGTCCTTGTGATCACAACTTGCCTCAGCGGTGTTGATGTGCGTTCTTCAGCCTTCTCTCTTGGTGAGGCTCAAGTCCACCAGGATACTTACTAAATTCCTGTCCCTTAACTCTCCTTCTGGACGGGAGCCTTTGTTGAAAGCTGGCTTCAGTCCGCCATCTTGTCTCCCCTCCCAGATACCAAAGTTTAAAGTCAACAGATTTCCCCTGATTATTTCCTATGTGCTAACCCCTGAGCCAGATGCTGAAAAATACCAAATCCAGCCACCTTTCCTAGCCTGTGGTAGCTCCTGGTCAGTTGAGCAATATGGTTATTTAACAATTACTTTTAATAGTCCCTTGATGCATATTAAGTAGAGATGGGCAGTTCAGGTGAAGAAGGCAGACTTCAGAGACTCGTATGTCCTACAGGAGGCAATAATTGCTCTTGAAATCCACACTTGCCTTCCTAGACAGAGGGCTGATTAGGGAAAGTTGGAGGTAACTGCCAGCACTTAGTGCTCCTCTTCAATATGGAAAGGTGATGGAAGATCAGGAAATAGCTGAAATGTCCTTTCTTATCGCATAATAGAGTGATAAGAATGTAGAATTCTATGGCCAGCTAGGAGGTAGGAATTGAGAAGAAGAGGTGGGAGAAGCAAAACTAACCAAGAGATAGGAAGCTGAGACGTCTTTCAGGATCGCCGTCCTTGAGGTACGACAGCCCGAATGTGTTTTAGGGGCAGGATGTCCAATATTTTATTTTATTTGTGTTTGTATAAATTTCTTTCTACTTACCTGCCCATAAAGAACAGAGAGATAATTAACGAAATCATAGAAAAGTATTGTGCTCCAAGTTTGAGGCAACGCTCTGTGAAAAAGAGGATCCATCTGTGGAAGGGCAAGAAAATTCATAATCTAATTCGGTAGAAGCAGAATCTCAAAGCCAGAAAGGACCATGAGCCCAGAAGCATTTTCTTTTCTTCTTCCTTCAGGCTCTGAATGTGACGAGGGTGCTAAACTTTCTAAAAGATGCAGAATACGTTTCGAGCTAATTCCATCAAGATACACAGTGACCCCCACATGATATCTGAATTTATATTTTAAACCCAAGCTAAGAAGTGTGGACTTTCTTTTCTAATAAGAAAAATGTAAACCACTGAAAGATTTGAACTTGGGGTATGATTTATTCGAACATTGACAATTATACAATTATAGAAGAAACATTTTAGGAAGAAATTTGTTTTTCAGTAGTAGATAATAAATAAACTGGGCCAGAGTTCGGAATGTATATGATGAATACAGAATATTTTATAAATGATGGGACAAATTTGGGTAAACATCCTTTCATGGGGTTTGGTATTTGTAAGGATGTTTGGTACAGATACTGGCTCTGTAGATTTTTCTTTTCTTTTTCACTTATAATAACTTTATATAAATATATACTGTATGTTTTAATTTATGAGCAGTAGTGGAATTTTGAGCAAGAAAAACTTTCCTGTAATTTTTGTGGCTGAATGTAAAACATCTGACAGTATTTGCCTAGAAAATCCAAATTGCCTTGCTTTGTTTGCCTAAGCAAAAGGAAAAGTTCAGGGTACCCATCTGCAATTGGACATCAAAGACTCTCCACAAAATTCAGGGAGGGTGATATATATTTGGAGAACAGTATGAGCTCCTCTGTTACTAGGGCACCGCTGGCCACAGCTTTCTACACTAACCACCGCCAAGGGCAAGGGAGGTTTATGTGTCTTTATGGCTGAGGTAGCTGATCTTTAGAGCTAAAGCTCACAGCTCTCCATCTTTAGCCCACACCCCCACCCTTTAACATCTGTTAATGTTGGAGATTCACAGAATATTTTTTATGAAATGAAGCCATTTGAAAAACTTTCATAAAGTCAAATGTTTTGGAAAGAAAGGAGAAAAAAAATCATTGAGTAAACATGTCTTTTTGAGACCTGATACTAAACATGCCTCGTGTGAGTTATTTAGTGCATATAAAATTTATTTCACAGAATTATGCTCTTGACCCTTGGCCAGGAAACCTCTATTTCTTTCCCATTATTAATCAGATCAGATTTTCTTTTTTTCTCATAATGAGATGCCCATGATCATGTTTGTTAAAGGTAAGGGTATAATTTAGATCACCCATGAGTTCTACAATTATGTATTCTAAGCAAGGGATACGTCTTTGCAGATGTTAATAATCCTCAATTATCTGATTTTCTAAAGAAACATAATTCACCCTGCCCAAAGCATCACAGGCTAGGAAATTGCATGCCACCCGCCTTCTCTCCTTCCTTCCTTCCCTCGTCCTCTGTTTCCTCCCTGCTCTCCTTTCCCTTCCTTTCTTTCTGTTTCTTTTTCTTCCTTCTCTCATGCTTTTATTCCTCTTTCCTCCAACATCAGAGTTTTTATCGAAGTAAAACAAAATGCAGAAAATTCCAAAATTGCAAGTGTACAGCTGTGGTAATCAGAATAGGACTCCAACAACATCTCAGAATTCTTGTGTCCTTTCTATGTTACGAGGTAACTTCTCTTTCCAAAAATACTCATCACTGGTTCTGCTTGTGTAGCACAGAGGTTACAGCGCCAGCCCCATACACCGAGGCTGGCGGGTTCAAGCCCAGCCTGGCCAGCTAAACAACAATGACAACTGCAACAAAAAATAGCCGGGTATTGTGGCAGGCGCCTGTAGTCCCAGCTACTTGGGAGGCTGAGGCAAGAGAATTGCTTGAGACCAAGAGTTTGAGGTTGCTGTGGGCTGCGATGCCACAGCACTCTACCAGGACAACATAGTGAGACTCTGTCTCAAAAAAAAACAAAAAAAAATTGCTAATAACTAATAGTGTAAATTTGGACAAATTGGATTTGTCCTCATTGTTTTTGTTTTTCCTAACCCTTTATATTCCCATAAAAATTTTTAAATAATTTTGTAAATCCACCACCCTCCACATAAATTTTCTGAGATTTCAATTGAGATTAAATTGGATCTATGGATTGGTTTGGGCCAATTGTGTTATATTGAATATATTAATTCATGAGTATTATATGCCTTCCATATATATAGATTTCTTTAATTGTTCCTGTAGTGTTTTCTACTGAAGCAATTATTATATTCTATGTAGAAATATTGCATTAAATTTATTCCTAGGTATTTGGTGTCTTTGATGTTTTGCAGCAACCATTTTACTTCATTTAAAAAATATTTTGTAATTGTTTGTCTTTTATTTCACCCTCAGATTTGAAGATACATTTTTATTGGATATGCAATTTTCTCAACATTTTAAAGATGCCTTTCCACCGTCCTCCTGTTGCCATTTTCTTAGATAGTAACTCAGCCATCATTATTACCATTATTCGCTTATACATAATGTAGGGTTCCTCCCCATTGTTGCTTTTAAGATTTTCATTTAACCTTTTATTTTTAACAGTTATGACTAACCTAAGTGTTATAATCTTTGTATATATCCTACTTTTAGGTTGCTTTTTAGAGCTTTTTGTGTCCAAAATTTAACATTTTGTCACCAAATTTGAGATATTTTTGGCAATGATTCTTCAAATATTTTTTTTTCTATTCTATTCTCTCTCTTCTCTAATTCAAGTACTTCAAGTGAATGTTCAGCCAGTTTATCTTGCACATGGGTTCTTAGAGCTCTGTTCATTTTTTCGCTATTTTTAATCTCATTTGTATTTGCATAATTTCTACTGATTCATTTTCAATTTCACTAAGTCTTTCTTTTGCTATACCAAATCCAAGCTTAACCAATACATTTTTAAATTTAAAAATTATAGTTTTTACTTCTTGATCTTCAATTTTTTTTTAGTTTCTATGTCTGTACTGACATTTTCTGTCTCTCAATTTACTATATTTATCTGTTTTTTAACTCCTTGCGCATATTTAGAGTAACTCTTTTAAAGTCCTTGCCTGCTAATTCCAACATTGGATCATAATATGGCATATTTTGTTAATTGGTTTTTCTCTTATTTATAGCTTACATTGTCCTGCTTCTTTACAAGTTTGTAAGTTTTAATGGATTACAAGATATTGAGGATGTTAGTTGAGGGAAGCTGGATTTGGTTAAAGGATAATGAGACTTGTTCTACTAGGCAGTTAAATTGCTAATAAATTCTGTTCATCTGTTAGAGTGGTTCTATTTCATTTTAGTCCTTAGTTCTAGGATATGTTACTTATTTAAGTGTGTGATCCTTATTTAAAGTGTGGCTTTTCTGAGGTGTCAACTAAGTGCTTGAGAAGTTTACCAAGGTTGTTTTCCTCAGCCCGGGCTGGAACTCAGCCTTTTCCAGCTCTGCACAGACTCCAGAATCTCTTTTTAGCTCTCTTGCTTCCAGCAGCCACTTCCTGCTACATCGCGTGTCTTCATGTCTTTTTCTATTGGTATGCAGCTTAGCACCTGGCCAATAATTTGAGTGGAGCTATTGCATAGACTTCTAGTCCCTCCAACAAAAATATCCCCTCTATAGTGCCAGCCCCCACAAATTTCTTAGTCTCTCAGAAGCTCTGAACTCCCACGGCTATCTCCTTCTAACAAAAAGAAATTAACGTTAAAAAATCAATCTTTGCGAAGATAAACTGCAGAAAGTAAAAATCTCTCATTATCTTTCTCTAGGCTTTTTCTTTTCATTTTGTTCTTATTCGAAACATGCCCTGTTTGCAATGTAATTTTCTCCCTTAAGCTATATCATAATCAGAACAAGAATTTTAGTCTGATGTAGAGTGTTTTTTTATGTTATACTAACCTTTTATGTTTCTTTAAACGGGGGCTAAATGAATTAATTTTTTTTCCTCAAAAATTCATAGTTCTCAAGAGGTAAGAAAAGTTGGTCAGGGAAACCACAACGCAGAAGAACACAGGAGGTTGTGTCAGAAGATTTTTTGCTTCTGGGGAGGGAGGGAAGGGTGGGAAAGGTGGAAGAGCGTGGGGGCTCATATACTTTCCCTTCTTGGATGGGGCATCATACGATAAATTTAAAAATAAAAAAAATTGTAATCCAAGGTTACTTTTTAACAAAGGTATGATTTTATTAACTTATGTTACAAATGATATCTGATTATTGGCAAAAAGATGCTAACCTGCCTATAAGCTAGATCAGCTTAAAATGCCTGTGATTTTATTGTTGAGATGTTAAGTTCAGCAGCCTCTTCTAACTCTGTCATTGAGACTATCAAACTCCTTCACAGCCACTGTGAGATGACTCCCTCATCAATCAATATACAATAATTGGAATTATGTGTGTAGTCATACAGGATTGATGGGTCTTCTCCTTTGTAGTAGCTCTGTGTGTATATGTCTGTCTGTGTGTATGGTGTGTATATGCACACATTTATAGGAGGAAAGCCTAAGAGTCTTTACAACAGAAATAAATTAATAAAATCCCTCTGTCTTACAGCTGAGGAAATTGGGATCTAAAGATTTAATGAGGATCTTGGCCAAGATCACATAGCTACTGGACCAGAGCTTAGGACTCCTCCTCTAAATTTCTACTTCATCATGTAAGTAGAAAATTTTCAAAAGAAAAAAAGATAACTCAAGAATGGGATTCATTTGTTCCTATAATTAGTTTATAGCAAATGATTATTAATGTCCAGTGGCATCTAGGAACAATCCAGTGGTGATCAGAGTTAGTTAAAACCTATGGATTTGGGCAACGCCTGTGGCTCAAAGGAGTGGGGTGCCGGCCCCATATGCCGGAGGTGGTGGGTTCAAACCCAGCCCTGGCCAAAAACTGCAAAAAAAAGAAAAAAGAAAGAAAAGAAAAGAAAAGAAAAGAAACCTATGGATTTATCACACCAGCTCAGGGCAATGGAAGTCCTGTTTTACGGCTCCAGGGTTAAACCCATACTTCGTAGCTTCCATGTCATTTCTTTTCAAGGAACTGATGAAGCAGGAGGGATGGAATTTGATATCTGAGGACAAAAACAGAGAAGCGATTCCATTTGTTTACTACTTTACCCCTAATTCTGGGTATTCAGCTTCTCTGGTTCCTTTCCTAAGTTTGAGATATAAAGTTATAAGTACAGATGTAAATGTTTATGGGAATATGAAGTGAAGGCAGAGTTGTAGTGTTGACTCTTTAATGTACGATGCCTTTAAGTATGATAGTTAAAAAATTTTTTTCTCGAGATTGACTTTCCTATCAATCTGCCATTCATCCTCATTCCTGTGCCCAAATCCCAATGTACAAGTGATTTTTAGCGGAAATGGATAAGGGAAGGAGAGGTAGGAAAGACAGTGCCCATTGGCGCCATTTCTGGTTTCCTTTGCTACATTAAAAAATCACTCCAAAATTTAATAGCTTAAAACAGCAACAATTATATTATCGTTCATTGTTAATGGGCTGAGTGTACTAAATCGAGCTGTTCTTCTGGTTTTATTTAAGGCTGCTCAGATAAACTATGACATGGTTGCAGAGATAGTGACTTAAGCTAAAGTTGCTTCTATCTAGATTCAACTGGGTCCCTGGGACAGCTGAGATTTCTTCCCCCTCCCCATTCCATGTTACCATAGGGCCTCTGCTCTCCATGTAACTGCCCTAGCAAGGTAGTTAAACTGCTTACTTGATAATTCTTCTTACATTATAATATTTGTGAGCTACCTGCCTGCCCAAGTATTCCAATGTGGGGGGGAACTAAACAAGGTTGTGAGTACCTGAAAGCATCACTCATTAGAGAATATCCTTGAAGATGGGCATGTCAGAATCTCTGGGGAAGTGTGTGTGTACTTGATAAAAATGATTTTAAATATTGTGATAAAATGTATGAGAAAAGAGTAAAGTTATTGTTTTTATAATTAAAATACAAGAAAAAAATAAGATTTCACCAGACATATTTGCCTGGGGGAGATATTGTAGTCATGGTCCTCAACGAAGGGGTATGATAGTCTAATTAGTCAGAATCTTGGAGAAGGGTAACATGAGTTTTTTGTTGTTGTTGTTTGTTTGTTTTGGGGTTTTTTCTTTTTTTTTTTTTTGCAGGGTGGGAAACAGTGCATCTAAGAAAACCGATGACAGTTTTAATTCTTAACAATTAAGATTTCAAAACAAAATTCTGATTATGCTGACTTTCTCAGCTTGAATTAAGATTTGCATTTGTATTGACCTTCTCCTGAGCCAGAGTCTTTTACCCCTATTTTTATTAGATTAGAAAAACAGAGAGTGCTCAAGACTGATGAATATTTGCTTTCAGAAGTTCTTTCTCCAGCACTTCCCCTTTCATCCCACAAACATGTTCCAAGTTGATATTTTTGCATGACTCTACAGAAGAACACACAACTTTTTCATTCAAATTCAATCCTACGTTCTCTTTATGACCATCCAACTTATTCCCTTGACACAGAATTAAAACAATGAAACTCCCATTAGTTTTCACATTCATTAATGATAACATCTAAAATTTCAGATTTTCCGTTAGCTGGGAAATTTTTAAGATAACTCCCTAGAGAAACTGTACAAGGTCAGTGAGCCCGTAATTGAAGTGGCTGACCCTGGGGAAGGTGTAAAGAGGAATTCTTCCAAAGATGATATTTTTCACTGCCCCACATAGAGTTCTACTTCATAAACAAAATAGCCTAACTTGAATAAGTCACATCATTTAGCACCAATCTCCCAATACCACAGGCCAAAGCATATGAAGATATATGTATGATGCATTAAATGTACTGAAATAGACTGAAAGAGATTTTCCAATCTTAACTAATAAAAATCCAAGAATGAATTAGCAAAAAAAATATATATATATATATGTGTGTGTGTGTGTGTGTGTGTGTGTATGTATCTAGCTTTGTCTTTTTCGAATGGTAAATACTGAGACACTTGATTCAGGCTCTAGTCAAAACTGGGACATAATGTTAATCTCCAAATCTCAAAAGTTGAAACTCATTGCCTAGCACTCAGATAATATTTAATCAACATTTGATAAATCAGTGGATGAATGAATCAATGAATATGTCATATGCCTCTTAATTTTCTTCCTTCCTTACGCCTCAGTTGGAATGCTGGATGCTATGTGCTCTCTAGTCTTTAAGAGTTCTTTGATTAGCTGGAGCCTTCAACTGAAAATCATAACTGGGACTCATCTCAATAGCTGAACTGAATAGCCTACGTTTTCTCTGGTCTCTTGTCTTACTATAGCCTGAATACTATTAAATGTTAATGAATCATGCTTTTGAAGGCTAAATAGAAAGATTCTCCATTCTGTGGTTGTAATCTAGCTCCTACCCATTGATATCACTATTTGAATAGAATAATAAATATTACCATTTAAGAAATGAATACAGTAGGCAAAGAGTAAAGAAGGAGGATAATCATACTAAATATCTAAAATCTGATTATAATTAATAGCAAATAATTAAAACGTTATTGCACAGTATAAAAACAGAAAAGTAGACTAAATGAAAATGAAGACAGCAGCTACAAGAAGCCTCACAAATACATGCGATTTTGGTGTATATAATAGAGTTGGGATTGCACTGGAAAATAGAGTACTCAAAAAGCAATAAGGAGAAAATTGGTCTTCCCTATGGGAAAAATAAAACTATATCTCTTTCATCATTTATTTATATGCAAAATAATTTCAATAAAAAATAAAATTTTAAAATATAAAGTGATAGTATCTTCTACAACCTAGTCTGAAAAAAGAATTCTTAACCAAGAAACAAAAAAGCATAAGCCTGAGAGAATGATGAATGAAAGCATATTAATCAAAACTTCAAATCTCTTTGGCCACGTAAATTTTTGAGATGATATTCACAATGCGTGTTACAGATCGAGGAGCAAAACTAAAAAAAGGAAAAGACAAAAAGAAAAGAAGTAAGACAGAAAGGGAAAGAGAGAAATTCAATAGATAAAAAAGTTGACAATAGTCTGGACAGGTTATGGAAGAGGAAACCCTGGCTAAAAAGCAAGCATAGAAAAATATGTGCAGCCTTATTAGCCTGTTACTAATGAATATAAATTCAAATGCAAATTAAAACAACAGTATGATGGGTATATTTCATAGCTGTCAGACAAGCAAATTTTTAATCCTCTTAAAGATGAGAACAAATGGTGGGAAATGCCTTGTATATTGGTAAAGAGTGTAGATCTTCATCAAATAATTTTGTAGTATCTAAAAAGTATAAAATATATTGTGTCTGAGGGCCCAGTATTGCTACTTGTGGTTTTTCATTCTATAAAAGTCCTTTAAATACCCTTAAGAAAGCATTGACAGGAATGTTTATCACATTTTTTTGGTAACAGCCTTAAAATGGGAAAACCTTAACACCAATTCATTCATGGCGATAGCCAGGCATTTTGATAACAGAAGGAAAAATAACAAAATAAAACCTCTGTTCTCATGGAATTTATATTCCATGATTCAAGAATTCCAGATACCACAAATATTATCATCTACTGTTTACCTCCTTTTCCTACCTCCCAATCTCGTATGTTGACTGGAAGCATATGTGTATTTTGCTCTCCCATATGCATAAGAAATTAAAAGGGCATTACGATTATGGTCAGTCTACTTACTTATTGCTTAATCAGGTAAAGTATGTTAGTACATTTTAATAATATAAAAGCCTGGCTAATTATATGGAACAGTAATGTCATTAGTTTGTGATGATACTCAATGAGAACAGTAAAATAAATTTGCAGCTGTCACGTGTTATTTATATGAACACACTCCCAGAAATGTCACTGTCAATAGACTCGTAAAGGACTAATCACTCAAAAACTGATAAAGAGATAAGCCTACAGGGAAAATGGAGCCTTACAGTTAAGGGAAGTTATCTGGCAGAATTTCCAGAACACAGTCTCTGAGATTAGACAAATCTGGGCTTCAGTCCAGGCCCTGCCACACTGCATTCCTCGTCTAGGCATCTAACTTCCTTGAGGTTCATTTTTTACCCTCTATGAAATGGAATAATGCCTAGCTCATGAGACCCCACCCATACCAGTCTGGACACAACCATCAAGGTGACTGATGTACAGACCCATACAGATTCCTTTACATCCTGGCAAGACCAAAACATGACCACCTGCTTTCTAAGAAAATCACAGGACAAATGTATGCGTACAAGAAATCCAAAATTTTCAGGTTATCCATCCTCACCTGGATTCTCACACTGTGCAGCTTTACACACACACATCCCCTAATATGACCCAATTCTACACTCTCAAATCTCCAAACCCTTTGTAGTCTGTCATCAGAAAAATCTCTTAGATCTTCAATCTCTTCCTCATGTTCTTCGCACCACTTTCTTGCTCCGCCAGGAACCTACTTTCTTCCCCTAAGGTCCCTTTCCCAGCATCCCTATGGAATGGCCGCTATTTCCTCTCTCACACCCCCGATGCCACTGGCTGCTGACGGCATTGCTTCTTTCCTCTTTTAAACTCCATGGCTCTTTTGAAGATCCTACTTCAGATTACACCACATTCTACTTCCCTTGATGCAATCATCCACAGACCTCAATGCAGACCTCACTCCCTAAAGATTTTAGCAACTACTCTCTCTCGCACACTATGGTCATCAATTTCAACATCCACATAGGAATCCTTTCAAGACTTTGACTTCTCAACTTTCTGATTTCAAGTCCTCCAGGATCTCATCTACTAGCTCAACTACTCCTATGATTTTAACCTTGTCATTACCAATGATTGGATTACCTCTGTAATCTCAATAGCACTCTTCCTAATATCGGACCAACACTTTATTTCCAACTCACTTCCTCTACTACAGCAATTCAAACCATTCTATGCACTAACACTTCTAACCTTCAGCCCTACAACCCTGTTCATATTCACACTTTCTTTTTTCAAGATTTAGATTTGATGGCCCCTAAGTAAGATCATTCTGTGCATAAAACCTCAGTGGCGTGGTTACTTAATACTTCAACCTTGCTTGATCTCTCCATGTTCACTCCACACCTACATTTAAAAGTTGAGCACAGTTACAATAACAGTGAACTTGGCTGACAACCTGAAAATGTCAGTTCTGAAAAGCAGTGGGGTAGACACTGCCAGTTCATGAGAGCAGAGTGACAGCGAGGGGCTGAATCTGTGTTTAGCATGGATGTTATGTGTCCTGACACTCTCAGTCCCAGAAGTCTTTGAAAGTACTCGTATTCCACTGAAGGAAACCACCCTTCTCTGCTTCTTGACCAGCTAAGTTGACATTTGAGTAAAACCCCAAGGTGGGTGTTCGTTCAGGAGCTCCTGTGGGGACACAGGAGTATGTGGAAAATCCCTGTTCTCAGGCAGTGCCTGTGGCTCAAAGGGATAGGGCACTGGCCCCATAGGCCAGAGGTGGTGGGTTCAAACCCAGCCCCGGCCAAAAACTGAAAAAAAAGAAAAGAAAATCCCTGTTCTCTCTCTCAATTTTGTTGTGAACCCGAAACTGGTCTAAAACAATGAAGACTTCTTAAAAACTTAGTCGACAATATCAAATGCTAGCGAGAATGCTGAGAAACTGAGTACGGACATTGCTAATAAAAGTGGAATTTGGCGCAGTCACGTTAGAAAACAGTTTGACATAAAAAGTTAAGCATACACTGTCCATAAAACCCAGAAATCCCACTCAGCTATTTACCCAAGTGAATTAAAAACTATATTTGCACAAAAACTCGTATGTAAATTTTATAGCAATTCTATTTGTAATTGCCAGAGACTAGAAACAACCCAAATATTCCTCAACTTGAGATGTAGAGACATAGCATGGGTGTATCCATACAATGGAATACTGTGCAGCAATGCAAGGAACTAACTACTGCTTCATACAACAACGTGGATGATTGTCAAATGCATTTCACAGTGTGAAATAAGCCAGACCCAAAAGAGCGCATGCTGTATAATTCAATTTTGATGACATTCTAGAAAAGAAAAAAAATGTTCTATTCCTTGTTAGAGGGAAGGGAAAGATTGAGTACAAAGGAACAAAGTTGCTGCAGAAGTGAAATGTGATAAGACTGGTCCATATGGACAGTGGGTGGATACATGACTATGAATTTGTAAAAACCATTGCTGTGAATCAACAAACTGCAACTTTTACGGCTTGAATGCACACAGATACACATACACGACCAATGAGGATGGTGGGGAGACCCAGGATGGAGTGCAGACTGTACCAAATGAGTCTGACCTGAATCTGACTATACTATTAATACTGAGTGTAAAAAACAGCAGGGATGAAGGCACTGAACTAGCTGCCTCTGACTAGGTAACGGTGGAAAATAATGCTTTGTCCAGATACTCTAAAGTTAAAAACAAAAATAGACATAAATACTGTGCTTTAGTTGGTAAATTTGCATCTCACAGAAGCACAGGTTCGTGATTCTGAAGTTATTTTGTATTTCTTATCATTGAGCAAATAAATATTTTAGGTAGTAGGAACTAGGTTCCTCAGAAAGATGTTACAAATAGGAAAGGAGGATAATGGAAAAAACTTTGTGATGCTGAATTAGAGTTGGTGGGAACAGTGTTTATGTGTACACAAAAAATAGAAACAAAAATATAGTGTGTCTGTGCATTCGGGCATTGCATGCGTAAACATAGGTATATCCATGTGTACACTGCCTAACTGTCTACAGAAAGAAGCCATACACAGTGACACTGCAGGAACATTGACCACGCCTGTGGCTGAAGTCTTGGTTTCTAAGTGCCAGTATCCACTTAAAGAACCAGGACTCCCTGGAGAAAAGTCTGATTCTAAGGCTGGGGCAGAGAAAATACGAGATGAGTCAGGGGGTATTTCTAGCAACAGAAAGTAAGGGGGACAATTTTTTTTGATGAGGTCATAGTAACCTAAAAAAATTCCCACTGGCCAAAGCTGAAACAATCTGAGCAACTAAATACATAATGACAATATTGGATTATAACCCCATAAATAAAATATATCTCCATGGGCCTATAATGATATAAATTAAAAACTTGAATAAATATACAGGAGGGAAGACACAAATCATATTTGTAGATGAACTACAATGAATAAAAGTAGAAGGAATGAGAGAAATAGAAAATCACCCTTAGAACAGTACATCAGCAATTGCATGGGCAGATTCACTGAGGAAGGCCCAAATTCGTGGGCAAAGCTTTGCAGGTAATCCACATATTTACGTAACATCAAAGTGCCTCTTTCAAAATATTTATTAGTTACATGTGGTGGTTTTAACATATTGATACTCTTTTCTTTAGGAGGTAAAGTTTAGTTCCTTTCTCCATGAGTGTGTGCTAAATTTACTGATTCACTTCTTGATAGGCCTTTTATTATTTATTTAGTTAGTTTCAGAATATTAGAGGGGTACAAATATTTCGGTAACATGAATTGCTTTTTTACAGTTTGAGTCAAAGCTATAAGTGCACGCCTCACATGGATAGTATGCGTTCTACCTTAAAGTGTGAATTTACTCTTCCCCTCCTGTGCGCTTCCACATGCTTGCTTTCTGTGGAGTTTTATTGCCAAATGTGCGTATGAGTGTTGATTGATTATTTCCAGTATGATATTGAGTTCATGGAGTGTTGGTTTTTCCATTCTTGTGAAACTTCACTTAGAAGAGTATTCTCCATTTCCATTGGGTTGTTACAAAAGGAATTAATTAGTGCACCATTTTTTATGGCTGAGTAGTACTCCATGGTATACATATCTTATGTTTTATTAATCCACTCAATGTTTTGATGGGCACTTGGGTTGGTTCCACATCTTTGTGATTATGGATTGTGCTGCAGTAGATATTCAAGGGCATGTATTTTCTGCCTTTTCCCCCCTTGGATAAATACCCAACAGTGGGATTGCTAGATCAAATGGTATGTCTACTTTTAGTTCGTAGAGTTATCTCCGTATGACTTTCCATAGAGGTTGCATTAGTCTGCTGTCCCCCCAACAGTGTGTAAATGTAAAAGTGTTCCTTTCTCTCCACATCCACACCAGCAGCTATTGTTTGGGGAGGTTTTGATAAAACCCATTCTCACTGGAGTTAGGTGATACCTCATTGTGGTTTTGATTTGCATTTCCCTGATAATTAGAGACATGAACCATTTTTTCTTATGTTTATTGGTCGTTAATCTATCTTCTTTTGAAAAGCTTCTTACATGTCTTTTGCCAGCTTCTTTCTGTTGTGTTTATATTTTTTTCTTACTGTTTAGCTTGAGTTTTTTATAGATTCTGGATAGCAGTCCTTCATCAGCTGTGCAGCATGCAAGTATTCTCTCCCCTTCTTTTGTAGGTTGTCCATTGACTGGGTTAATCATTTTCTTGGGTATGAGCTTTTTAATTTAATCAGATCCCATTTGTTAATTTTTATTGCTGTGATTGTCTTCAGAGTCTTCTTCAAAAATTATTTGCCTAGGTCAGTGTCTTATAAGAGTTTTCCCAATATATTCTTCTAAAATTCTTACAGTTTTATGCCTTAGGTTTAAGTCTGTTATCCATCATGCATTAATTTTGGTGAGTGGTGAGAGGTGTGGATCCTGTTTCAATCTTCTACATGTGGCTATCCAATTTTCCCGGCACCATTTATTGAATAGGGATTCTTTTCAGTAATTCGCTTTTGATGAATAGAATATGAAAGGTAAAAATGATAACTTTACAGTGAAAAAACTGGCTGACACCATGTTAACAACATGATAAAGGTTAACACCACCACCAATAAGTCTTTTTGATACCATGCACCCCTGATATGATGCCAGGGATGAGATGGGCATTTAGTGTCCATGGCATTTTTCCCCAAAACCCATAATAACCCTTGTCTGACCATGAAAAGACATCAGACAAATACAGACTGAGAGACGTTCTTATCTTTGAAAGCATCAAGATCACAAGGAAATATAAGGAAAGACAGAGAAACTGTCACAGAATGGAGGGGAATAATAACTAAATGCCACACAGGATCCAGGATTGAATCCTGGAAAAGAAATAGGGCATGGTGAAAACAGTGGAGAAATTTAAATAAAGTCTGCTGTTTAATTAATTGTATCATGCCAATGCTACTTTTCCAGTTTTGGTAATGTTCTAGGCCTATCTAAAATGTTAACCTTGGAATAGATGAATGCAGCATGTATGGGGATGGTGTATGCCATTTTTGCAACTCTTCTATAAATCTAGAATTATCTTATGATGAAAGTTTCTTTTTTTTTAACTTCAGTTTTTTATTTATTAAATTACAGCTGTGTACATTAATGCATTTATGGGGTACAATGTGCTGGTTTTATATACAAATTGAAATACATCGAACTGGTTAACATAGCCTTCACTGCACTTTCTTTTTTTTTTTTATTGTTGGGGATTTATTGAGGGTACAATAAGCAGGTTACACTGATTGTATTTGTTAGGTAAAGTCCCTCTTGCAATCATGTCTTGCCCCCAAAAGGTGTGGCACACACCAAGGCCCCACCCCCCTCCCTCCTTCCCTCTCTCTGCTTTTCCTTCCCCCCCAATGACCTTAATTGTTGTTAATTGTCCTCATATCAAAATGCAGTACATAGAATTCATGCTTCTCCATTCTTGTGATGCTTTACTAAGAATAATGTCTTCCACTTCCATCCAGGTTAATTCAATTATTCTATTCCTGCTTACAGAATTGGTGAATTTTTAGAAACAGAAATTGGTAATTTCAATCCTGGTCATCTGGTTAAGCCATAGAACTGCATTTGCAGTTGGAGATTTTGCAGCTGGGCTAAGGCAACATCCTGCGTCCTGTTAACCGGTTTTCTCCACTCTCCTCCTCCACATCACTACTGCGATTGGCAGTCCAAAGAAGGGCAGGACTCATGCCATTGCTCATGTTTTCCATGTAAACAATTTTTCCTTCATCCTGTTTTCCTTAAAACTTTGACCTAATTTCTTTCACATGCTGAGCTAATTCTCACGACTGTTTAAAAGTAGCTAAAAATATCAGTAAGGTTTCCTGAAGTTCAGAAATGAAGACCCCATTCACTCAAGCCCTTGCTCTTGAGTCATCATTCCTTTCAATGCGAGACACAAATACGTTCTTCTTTTCCTCTTCTATTGATAACTTTACATTAAGACATCATTAGAAAGTGGCATACAGGGCGGCGCCTGTGGCTCAGTCGGTAAGGCGCCAGCCCCATATACTGAGGGTGGCGGGTTCAAACCCGGCCCCGGCCAAACTGCAACCAAAAAATAGCCGGGCGTTGTGGCGGGCACCTGTAGTCCCAGCTATTCCGGAGGCTGAGGCAAGAGAATCGCTTAAGCCCAGGAGTTGGAGGTTGCTGTGAGCTGTGTGAGGCCACGGCACTCTACAGAGGGCCATAAAGTGAGACTCTGTCTCTACAAAAAAAAGAAAAAAAGAAAGTGGCGTCCAGGCTTGCTTGTCAAACCACACTAGTTGAACTCATTTTCCCCAGTTACTAAAAAGGTGCTTAGTTCACATTGACGAATTTTCAGTTAGCAATAAACAATAAAGACCAATGTGTGGTGTTCAGAAGACTTAACGGTCTGCTTTCAAAGTGGTGTTCAGAAGACTTAACTGTCTGCTTTCAAAGTAAATCTTTAAGTCCAATGATCAAGTTGTTTCTGATTCTTAACAAAGGCACATATTTATTCCTATAGAAATTTAGTGTATCTGTGGGTTTATTTTTCCAATAACTTTGACTGTTGAACAATTCTGACATGGGAGCGTTTGTTGCTAGGAGGTTGGCAAGACAACAGAGGTTTACCTAGTTGGGGATGCACCTTGGGGAGTCAATAAGCATCTGCACCGAGGTCGGCCCACATGAAAACACTCAAAGGTATTTTCCACGCCTTACACTTGCTATAGTTTCAGGTTAAGTCATCAGAACAAGTATTATTTTTCCTTCTTTCATTATTCACCTTGTTGTTACTTTAGTCTTGGTTCAGTTGGACAAATGAGAATTTTTCCAGAGGGTTAAAGAGGAATGATCTGAATTCTATCCATATTCAGAGCTGCGCCACACCCTCCCTGGTTTGGATGCACGTGTGGTCTGGCATGGCGGCTCCTCTTCCCCCTTCTGAAACACCCCTTAGGTTGTGTGGCATCCATCATTTTACTTGTTGACTTAGTTTCATTTTCTGTTTTTCTGGTCTGCTCCACTGCCTGCAACAGCATTAAATTATGTTTGTGATCTTTCTGTCTCCCTGGGTTCACAAGCTCCAAATTATGGAAGTCTTTAAACCTACAGGGATTTCTGATAAAGAGAGAGGCCAGTGAAATGACAAAGGTCACAGAACACCTGTACACTGGAAGGAGGCCACCCCTATCATGGAAATGCCAGACTTTCACTGCATTTTTTTGTCATAAAGAAATATTACAACCCTTAGGGCAGTAAATATAGAAACAGAAATGAAAGAGGCCTTAGAGATTGTCCAACCCAACTTCATTTTACAACTGTAAACACTGAGGGTTCAAAAGGATTGCTCACAGAGTTTTTCGGGGGTGTAACTGGGACTTGAAGTAAGCTCTCCCAATTCAGTTCACTGCTGTGTCTACAGCGTCATGCTGACTCTTCTAATTACATATTCTTTTTTTTTTTTTTTGGATGAATTTTATTTATTTATTTTTTTTATTGTTGGGGAATCATTGAGGGTACAATAAGCCAGTTACACTGATTGCAATTGTTAGGTAAAGTCCCTCTTGCAATATTCTTAATGATTGACGAAAAGATGTAGGGGAAAGGGAATAGCTACCAACTCAGGGAAAAAAAATAGAATATTTTTCTCATTCCCTTTTTAAAACCAAAGTCTTTCTTCAGAGTAGCTTGCCTATCAGTGAGGTGGCACCTGATGGTGAAACCAGACCCCGGGACTCACAGCCTGTAAGGCCTGGAGTTGTTTGTGTGGTAGCACCCAGGTTCTCATCCTTTTCTTTCCATTTGTATCATCCCTCTTGCAGCTCAGAACCTTATAAGCTTATAGTTGACCTTTGGGGTTGATTTTTTTAACTGTTAATCTTTGGGTAGAGTCCTTTTCTCCCCCTTCCAATCCATAATGGGGAAAAAAACACTAAATTGATCTTCCTGAAATATTATCGTCAACATTATGTTATCTTCAGTGGACTCTCTGACTTATACTTTTTCTGACTTACTATTCTGCAGTGTTGTGGCGTCACTGTCATTCTGCAGTGCTCTGTTTGCCTTTTTTGTTTTTGTTTTGTCTTGTTTTCCAATTCTATGTTTAGCCAATCCAAAGAATGTTTCTTTGTGGCAGGGAAACTATGAAGATTTCTTGTGATAGAGGAATGACTAGAGCCTGAGGGAGTTTCACCAACTAACGGCACCCCCTTCTTACTTCTGGTTAAATTACTTTCTCTTATATTCACATTTCCTCAGTGAAAAAGGTCAGGTGGTACCACATCACTCACCATGGCTTTTGTTTTAGCCCTTCTGTCCTGACATTGTCATGAGAATGAATTACCTGCACTTGTCATGCAAGCAGGAACTTGGATTTGCTATGGTGCTGACCAGTTATACTCCTGAGAGTTTTCTCTCTAAGGCCTGGATTATAACTATTCCCTTTATAAAAAAAAAAAAAAAGAAGAAGAAGAAAAAGAAAGAAAGAAAAGAAAAGAAACCTTAAGTATACCTGTAGATCAGCAGAGAGCTTATTTTTCTAATTTAGTGAGTATCATTAATATCTTTGTAAACACTGTGTTCAAGATTTTACCAAGTCGACCCACATCAGAGAAAATGAGGTCAGGAAGCTGACATAGTTACAAAAACTAATTTTTCTCATTCACATTATAAGCTATTCTTCAATATCTAACCAACATGTCATAAATCATGTTTTCTGGGAAAGAAAACCTCAATTGTTGCCACAAAAAGAGCATGCCCTACTTTCATCTGAAATTGAAAATTTTCTTCAAAGAGCAGTCATTTTGATATTATATAGAGCTTTCTCTCCCTTCCAAAATTAATAAAAAGCATAATCAAATGAGATAATGTGCACAAAAACAGTTTTCAAATATATAGATTTCTAAGTAAATATATAAAAATTTTCATATGCATTAACAGCACTTTAATTCAGTGTTTTCAAATGAGTTTGATACACCACCAGGCCCAGTGAGACATTGCAGATTCCAGGAGGAATGAAGTATAGTCTCCACTATCCCAGAGACTGTGACGACCCAGTCTCATGGTCCAGGAGAGACTGTTGTATAAAGAATCCATTATAATCAGAGGAGACAAGTGCTATATGAGCATGTGAGTAAATTGCTACATTTGTCATTTAAGTATTGCCACAATAATTATAGGCTCCTAAGCTATATACTTTTTTGACCCTTTAAAATCTACCCTTTTATAATACAGAAAAGGTATGGAAAATAAGCATTCTCTGCTCTGTCAGCTTATTCTCTCTATAGTCATTTTATGAAGAACCAGGTTGAAAACATTCAAAGCTATTTCCAAGCTCAGCAGAAAAAAAGTTTATTGATCAAATTACTCCCGCCAGCCATGGGTCTGGGAGAAGGAAGAGGAAGTTTGCACGCCCTACATCTGCCACCTGTCATCTGTACCATGCAGCTACTGAGTCAATCATAAAAGGCAAATAACTTGCAGGAGAAGGAGGAATAATTTCTAAAAATAAAAATAAGTAAAGACTTGATATATTTAACTTTGGATAAAAACTAATATGCCAGGTTAGAGTACAAATTAAATATGGCTTAAGCCTATAGAACTAAACTAGAAGTTATGTCCTCACTACCAAAATTGTCTACAAATGAAAGAGACTCATATAAGTCAAAAGGCCAGACCCATCTGCAAGTGACTCAGGGAAAAACAGTGCAGAATCCATCAGGCCTCAGTATTTGGGGCATTCAGCATCTTAGCACCAACTTATAAGGCACTTCTGGGTGGTAACACTATTGACAAAAGATCCTCTACACTCCAGTGTGTTCTTGTCCCTGTGTGCTATGATCTCTGCACGACCTATAATAATTTATTATTTACAAACACTTCTATAGCAACTACTATGTGCCAGGCAATCTTCTAAGCACTTCACAAATATTAACTTATCTAATACTCTCTAATAGCTCTGTGTGGTAGGGTACTATTACTAGCCCCACTTTACAGGTGAGAAAACTGAGGCATGGAGAATAGTTTATATAAAATCAACCAGCTAGTAAGTGGGATATCTGGACTTAAGTTCAGGCATCCTGGTTCCAGAGTCTATGCTCTTAACCATTTTGTGAGAGGGACTAACTCACTCCCCCAAAGCACCCTCCTTCAAAGGAGTGCCATGCCTGGACTCTGAAGCATGTTATTCTCTCACTCGTGTACCGTCTCACCCACCTGCTCTTAGTCTTATTTACCAACTCTGCTAAGTAGAAATTGAGAGTCCATGCAGGAATACCCAACCAGTGAAATAATGCTCGGGACTCTGTGGGACCAAAAGCTCAATATTTGGAAAAAGAAAAAAGAAGAAAGCTCTGGTAATTCTCGTGGGAGGGGAGGTAACTGTTACAGACCAAATCGTGTCCTCTCAAAATTCATATGTTGAAGCTCTAATTTTCAATGTGAATATAATTTAAAGATGAGGTGTTTAAGAAGGTAATTAAGGGTCATAATAGAGAGGCTATGATATAATTGAATGGATGTCCTTCAAAGAGAAAGAAACATTAGGAACATACATGCACAAAAAACCCAGGTAAAGAACAGCAAGGAGAAAGAAGACGGCCATACACAAGTCAAAGAGAGAGACCTCAGGAGAAAGAAAACCTGCCAACACCTTGATCTTGAGCTTCCAGCCTCTAGAACTGTAAATAATAAATTTCGGTTGTTTAAGCTACCCAATCTGTGTTATTTTGTTATGGCACCCCTGGTAGACTAAGAATGTTAATGAAAATACAATTATTTTTCAATAAGGAGTATATCAAGAAACTAATATATAGATAAGCCTATGCTAACAAATTCTAAATTTTCAATAAAAGACAATTTTCTGAGAAAATGGAAAAAAGGTATGTAAGTCATCTCAATACTGATAAAACATTCGCTCCTGGAAATCAGGAAAGCATCCATTCCTGATACAATTTCCTAGTAAAGAACAGATTAAAATATACGTCCTCCCTGTGAAAAATAAATCTATCTGCAATCAACAGCCAATACTGTACTCATTAGTGTAACTGCAGTCCAGACCAGGGCCAGATGTGACCTACAGATAGGTTTATTTTGGCTGGCTTGTCATTTTGTTTTTAATTTGCTCTAGGTGCCAGCATTTAAAAATCATAATATTTTAGTTGCTGTGCCCTTAGCTGTGCAAAAGCTTTTTAACTGGATCATGTCCATTCATTTATTTTTGGTGTTGCTTCAGTTGGCAATGGGTCTTCTTCACAATTATAAGAGGGACCTTACCTAACAAATGCAAACAGTGTAACCTATTCTTTGTACCTTCAATGAACTTGAAACAATAAAACATAAAATTCAATTTTAAAAAATCTTTTCCCAGGTTGATATTGCCAAGACTTCTTGCCACATTTTCTTTCAGAATTTTTATTGTTTCATGCCTTAAATGTAAATCTTTTATGCAGTGCGAGTCATTTTTTGTAAGTGATGAGAGGTGCAGGTTCACTTCTAGTCTTCCACTTGTGGCTAACCAGTCCTCCCAGCGCCATTTGTTAAACAGGGACTCTTTTCCCCATATATGCTTTTGTTTAGTTTATCAAAGATCAGATGGCAATATGTGGTTGGTTTCATCTCTAGGTTCTCTATTCTACTCACAGATTTCTGTCTCTATATCTGTGCCAATACCATGCTGTTTTGATCACCATAGCCTTATAGTATGACCTGAAGCCTGGGCGCAATGTAGGGGTATGTGGCACACATCCTGGGCGAAGGGCTCAACTGCAATTTGGACTTTACCTAACAAATGCAATCGATGTAACCTAATTGTTTGTCATATGAATGAAAGTACAAAAAAAAGGATGAAAAAATCAAAATGTTTTATATGAACTTCATGTTTTTGGTTCTTCTGCCAGGTTAAGTCCACATGACAACTAACTAGTGGCAGACTGGCTCCGCGGGCCCTGGTTCACTAGTGACCAGCACTCTACGCTTTCCTCCACTCAGGGACCACGTGGCAGTGACTGTGTGTTTCATGGGGCTTGAATTGTTGTTTTCGTAACTTGGCTTGTGTCACTGTTTTGTTTCTTGCCAAGTATTTGATGGCATTAAATTAATATTATTAAGTTCACATCACTTCTTCAAAGACAATCCCGTTAAAGAACCAATGTCCACTATCATTACTACTCAACATTGTTCTGAAGGTTTTAACCAAGACATGGAAAGAAAATCAAAAGCATGACTATTAAAAAGAAAAGATGAATTTGTAATCATTTGGAAGTTACATAATTATATATATGGCTAACTCAATTTAAATATTATTAAAAATAATAATTTCAGCAAGATGGTATATTAAAAAATCAATATACACATACCAGCAGTTTTTCTATTTAGTACTAATAATCAATTAGAGAATACCTTGAATTTTTCAAAATCCCATACATAAGAATTAACCCAAGGGGAAATGTTTTACATCTATGTGAATAAAACTTTTTGTATCAATATGTATCTATAAAATTATGAAACTTAAAAAGTTTAAAATTTAGTACATGACAATAATGGCATTTTGAACCAAGGTAGGAAAGGTTGGATTAGTTCATAAATCATGTTGGGATAGTGAGTTAAATCTGACTGCAGGAAAAAAAAAGTTCAATTTCTAGCTACAATTTATGAAGGTAAATGTATTAAAAGTCCTATGTGGAAATCAAAGGCTATAACAATTGAAGAAGCAAATAAAAATAAATATTATAATGAAAATAAATATTAGACATATTTTAGAGAATTATCTTCTGAGCAATGTAAAAATAGGAAAATAATAAACATGAAGTTTGATGAATTTAAATATTTTAATATTTTGATATTCCCAATTAGAAACATTCTATGCATTAAAAAATTACCTGAAGTAAAATTAGAAAACTAAGGACAAACCAAAACCAAAATTTGCGTTATATAATAGTTGAATGGTGCAGATTTCATTATATCAAGATCATATACAAAATAATAAAAAGTAGGTATGTCAATAAAAATAAAAGCATGAATAAGAATTTGTAATAAAAGAAAAGGAAATGGAAAACAATATATTTTCACACCTCCAATCTCACTGATATATAAAAAAGGCAGTTATACCAGAATTTTTGTTAAATTAATATTTATATTTTGACTAAGTATCATTTATTTCAGAGCCATGGTGTTTTCTGATTACTTTTTCTTTCTCACACAAATTTCTATTTTTCCTGAACTTAATAATGGCTTGCTAATAGACAATTGAACTCTTAGATAGATCTTAATTTTCTTAACTCCTCTCTTCGACTTTCTATTTTGTAATTTTTTCACTCCTTTTTTAATTCCTAATTCTAATTTTTCATTCTTATATTGAAATGTGTTGTTTAGGTGATATTAATTAAGTCCTAGAGTTATTTCTTATTCTGCGAATGTTAATTTTTCTCTCTTTTATTGCCTTACCATGTAATATCTTTTTTATCTCTTGAAAATAATATCAGTAGTTATTCTTCTATGTTTTATCTTACTTTGTATATTGTTTTCACATAATGGACTTCCTTTCTTCTTTTTGCTATTTTGATCTCTGGCTTTCATGTTGGTGGCTTTTTCCACGTCTTGAGATCCTATCTGTTCATAATATGGTAGCTGACCACCTCCCTACTTTGACCACCCCAAGTTGACTTAATTTTCATTGACTGGACATGCACCACTTGAGCATATCAGTACAGTAGGCCTAGTTCCTTATGTTGACCGCCTCCATATATTGACGAGTTGGTTACAGTCCCTTACAGAGGAGGTCAACTTACAGGGCATGGTGGGCATGGTGGAGACAATCAAATGGTGAATTCAAAATTTGGTGATTTTGCGAGGGCACTCTGAAAGGGCAGTAGAGATCTTTCTTCTGGTGTTAAATTTCTTAGACGATAACCCTCCAGTCACCTGCATAGTTTCCATCATTTTAGGAGCCAAGGGAAAAGGTCAGTAGGTGGGAAGGATTTTCCTGGAGGTCACCTTGGTTTCAGGACAGTGGCTCACCCCAGCTTGCTCCAGGTCTGGATCCAGAGAGTGATTTCTCTCCACAGAGTGATGATCGCTTGTGTCTTCTGGCCCATAGAGATGGGGAGTTAAATGTCTATAATTGATCTTCAGGGGATGATTTGGGATCTCACTGCTTGTTATTAAGACTTTCAGCCAACACTTGTGTTTTTAGTTTCTTTATGCACCCTCTTCTTTTAAAGGTAACTAGCACGTCTAGTACTGCAACTTCTATGGATAGATCGACTACCTCCTTGTTGTCCTCATTGCACTAAGATTTTGTTTTCTGCTCTCTCAAATCAATTACCATTTGACCATCAGCTTTCCACCTTCCAGAGCAGCAGTTCTCAACCTGTGGGTTGTGACCACTTTGGGGGTTGAACGACCCTTTCACAGGAGTTGCCTAAGACCATCCTGCATATCAGATATTGATTATGATTCATAACAGTAGCAAAATTACAGTTATGAAGTAGCAATGAAAATAATTTTATGGTTGGGGGTCACCACAACAAGAGAAACTGTATTAAAGGGTCATCGCATTAGGAAGGCTGAGAACCACTGTTCCAGAGGGTTTTGTTTTGTTTTGAGGCAGAGTCTTACTCTCTTGCACAGGCTAGAGTGCTGTGGCATCAGCCTAGATCACAGCAACCTCTAACTCCTGGGTTCAAATGATCCTCCTGCCTCAGCCTCCTGAGTAGCTGGGAATACAGGCAATTGCCACAATACTCAGCTAATTTTTCTTTTATTACAGACAGGGTTACCCTCTTGCTCAGGTTGAGGCTCCCTTCCTGAGCTCAAACAATCCTCCCACCTCAGCCTCCCAGAGTGCTAGGATTGCAGGCGTGAGCCACCACACCAGGCCAACGCTTCCAGAGTTTTGTTAGCATCTCTCACTTCTCTTTCCAACCCTGTTGTTTTTTACTTTTTATAAATTTATACCTTTTTTTATTCTTCATTACTTTACTAATGTTTTAGGAGGTTGCTGAGATACACTCTTAGGTTCAGTTTGACATGTTTATCCATAAGTCACAGTAATAACAGAAAAAGAACAGTTACAAAAAAATAAGATGTTATAACTGGGTTATAGGGGAAAGAGGGAGAGGGAGGAGAGGGAGGGGGGAGGATGGCGGAGGGAGGGGATTACACCTGCGGTGCATCTTAAAAGGGTAGATGGGTGAAACTTAGTAAATGTAGAATATAAATGTCTTAACACAATAACTAATAAAATGCCAGGAAGGCTATGTTAACCAGTGTGATGAAAATGTGTCAAACGGTCTATAAAACCAGTGTATGGTGCCCCATGATCGCATTAATGTACACAGCTATGACTTACTAATAAAAAATAAATAAATAAGATGTGTTAATAGCTACTTACAGCTGGAAGGGAGCCTCAATGCCATCTATTTTCAAATTTTTGCTTTAAACATGAAGAAATAAGGCATAGAGAGTGTTAACAAATCACCAGAGATGTTAGGGTTAGTTGAAGCCAAGTCAGGATTCTCTTGCTATACCTATAGCAGATGCCTTTTGTTTGTGTCTTGAAGAATTGCCATTCACTGGGAACTACCCTCATGCACAAGGTCTGGTATATGCCCTTGATGTTGGTGTATCTTCTCCATCAGCCAATCTCTTGGTCATAGAAGACTGAACCAAGGCATATTATCATATCTAATCTGGGCAAAAATTCTGTCTCCTAGAGACCCAAAGATGCTACCTACTAAAAGGTAGTATTTTTAATGAGGAGAGAAGGTGTGGGTGTGGGTCATTCATGGTCTAACACCAAGTGGGATTATTGTATTAACTTTGCACATACTGATTGGGAAAGACCATGAAAGTGTGTATGTGCATGCACACGTATGTGTATCATCTTCTACCGTCCACCCTCTAGACGAGGGTCATTTGTCCCCAATTAGTAAGCTTGGTGCTCCCACCTTTAGTTCCTTAAAGAAGACCTTTCATGACAAGCTACTTCAGCATTGGTGGAGGCAGTAGATGAGATCTGTGTTTTCCAAAGCAGACTCAGTCTAGAATTGTATCCTAAGATGACCTCAACACCAGAGGATGATAAGTCTTCAACTTTTATCTTTCTACAGCTTAAAGTAATTGCTGAAGAACAGAAAGTCTCAGGGAAAGTTGACAGGACTGAGAAAAGAGAAAAAAATCGAAAAAGAGAGTGGAGAGAGCTCTGGCATGTAGGAGTGTGTGCGAAAACATGGAAACAAGCCACCATCACACCTATGTAGTTGTGTTTTGAGAATGATTGATGAGGATATATCTATGACAGGTACTTTTACAGGGAAGAAACAACGAAAACAAAACATCCCCAATGCAACTGGCCCCCGCTGCGTTCCTTTCCCCATCTCTTGTTGATGGGGATATATGGCTTCAGTTCCTTTCAAGTGTCAGCTGGCGACTGCTGGGTCTTCCATAATTCCCTGGGCCTCCTTGGCTTCTAGGAGCATTAACACCTTCCCAGTGACTTAGCAAAGCCACCCACATGCATGCACTTGACGCTCATCACTAGGGAGCTTCCCCTGTGAGAGTTCTTTCTCTCGTCTTTGGAAGCAGCTTGTTTTCCTCTCCCAAGAGTCCCATGTGGATGAGGTTGAAGAGGCTGTGGCAGGAGTGGAGAAGGGTGTCGATCAGTGAAAGGAAGAAGAGAGGAAAGGAGTGTCCACACCCTGCACTCAGCCATTTCCTCTAGACAGTCACCACTGCCTGCTTCCTGTGCCCCTGTCCTTCACGTGCGTGCCAAAGATGTAGCGCTATCTTGATGGAAGAGCTAGATCATATTCCGATGAATTCAAAGAAAAACACATGTACACCAAGAGCAAAAGTGAGGGAGCAGAATGTCTGAAAAGTAAGCAGCAGAATAAAATAAATACAATATATCCATTTCACTCTTTCTGGTTACCATAATAAAAATAATGAATTTGTATGGCCACCTAGGGGCTAGGTGCTGTCAGGGGTATTTACAAACTCACGGCCTCATGTTTGTTACTTCTGTGAAAGCCATCCTCACACCTGCTCGTCCACCCATGGTATTGTGCGTATTTGTTGATCATAGTGTCACAGAATACGGCGTTGCCTTTATTTGTAAACATATCTATGTCACTGCCACCCCCCAGTAGAGTACCAGCCTCTTAAAAAAAAGAGAAATTCCCTATTTGTGCGTGAATTAACACGTGGTGCAGCCTGGCGCAACCCAAGCATTTCATATTGAACAAATAAATGATTCTAATATAGAGAAACAATTTAATGTTAGGCAAGTTTATTTTACCTCGATCCTCCCAAATATTCTTAGCCCATTATGTGAAAGAGAAAATAATCCCCACCCAACTCAAGGAGCCAGCAAAACTACTGGCCTACTGTCCCGTGCTACTCCAAGGCCTAGCACTGGACAGAGAGGAAGTACGGATCGTTAGACCTGAAGTCCAACTCTGACATTTTAAATTAGTGGCCACGAAAAGGTTACTCAACCCTTTGGTCCTCCATTTGCTTGTCTGTAAAATGGGTTAGAACATCTTGGATGATGACAAGATTAAATAAATATGTGGTAAAATAGTATCATTTACATGTTACCTAGCTCTCAGTAGGAGCCCAGTAAGTGTTAGAGCTCTGTAAGCAGGACTATTCTTCTCTAGGAAATTCTGGAAGAGGGGCAAGAGAGCCCTTACATCCCTGATGTTCTCCCTTTTAAAAAAATGATTAAAATTGTTTTCTGTGTTATTTAGGATAAAGCATGCATACCGGTATGCTAACTTTACATATTGGGAATAAAACAAAGATTTTAGCTGTTTGAGAATATTTTTAGGTTGAGACTATGATTTAAAGAAGGGATTTCTACAATTCAGGAACTTGAACAAAGCAAGAACTTCATAAATATGTAATGAATGACAGAATAAATACAGGAATCAATCAGCCCATCAATCAGTGGGGCTAATGATGTTTCTTGGAGAGGAGAGAAAGATTTTATCTGCTCTCAATGTCCCCACTAAAGATACTGTCAGAAAATAAGGGACGTGGAGGAAGACAGTCAAGACAGTTTTTCTCAGTTTGTATTTAGGATTCCGTTTTATTATGAACATGGTCTAATTGCATTTGGAATTTTCATGTGGTCCGTTCGTGGGTTACCTGCTTATGACTTCATCTACTTTACCAAAGTCTGTTTCCATTGATTTGCCCCTCACAGCCTCATTGCCCTGCCTTAAGAGTCAAGGGCCCTGGCCCTGCCACTTGCCAGCTTTGGAAAATTGTACATTTTATTAATTTTTTAGATTCTTTGTATTTATACCCCTAAAAAGAGAGTTAAAATCAATGATTATTAACCTCTTTTCTGATTCTAAAATCAGATTATCCTACAAAGTGGCTATCCTTTGAAGACTGAAATTTGGGGAAACTCAGAAGCACAGAGCGGGGCTCCCGTGCGCTGTACCCCACGGGAAGGCTTTGTCTGTCAGCGCCGGGAGCCCAGCAGACACCTGGGCCGTGGCCCTTCATCTCAGCCCTCTGTGGGTTCCCAGTCTCCAGTGTGGGTTTTGTGAGCCCAACAGCCCTTTTGCCTGGTTTTTCACCCTTCCTTTCACTATCCCTCTTTTTCATACTCTTCTTTTCTAATGTTTTCTCTCTCCCTGGAACCAGTTCAGTGAATATAACCACCTCCCAGTTTTCACTGCTTCGCTGAACGAGTAGCCCCAGCCCCAAGTTCTGTTTCCTTGTACAACCAATTTTAAATAAGTCATATTTATACTGTCCCTGGCTCGTTCTTTTCTGAGCTGCTGACAGAAACAAAAATAGGCAGGACCTCTGGCCAGGACTGGGGAATAAATGCAGGATTAACAGCCATCAACCCAGAATAGAGACGCTCTCCAGAGTGTTCATGGAAGCTTCATGCCATGTCGGGAGAGAGTGCTGTCTGTGTGGTAGGGAACCTTCTGTACTCTCAGCAGGGGGAACACCCCTGCAGGCCCAGTGCTAGGAGAGGGGAACTCCTAATGATAAAAAACAAATCTTTAGAACATGGAGCAGTCAGAACAAGTTTTTAGCTGTTCTGTGACAGGAAGCACAGATGTCTAAACATACATACATCCTAACCTTAGGGGGCAAATATCAGTCAAAAGCAGCTCTTCTTGTCCCTAAAACTAATCTGTGTCTCGAGAAAATCTTGGCTATTTGGTTTAGAAGATGATGATGTTGTCGAAGGTGGAAAAAACAGATTTTAATTCTCCTCTTTCTCTGAAATTAGGTCAAGCAAATGCTTTCTAGAATTTCTCCATGTTTCAAAAACTCTCTCTTCAGTACAAATTATTTTTCTTTTGACCTTATCCGGAAGTGAGAGGAGACGTTGGAAGGTGCCCCAGCTCCTGACACAATGTCTGGTGAGCGCTTCAGAATGCCAGCTGAATGAGGTTTTTGATGAAAGCAGCAAAGTTGACTTGTTTAACTTACCAGAAAATAAATAGGAAAAAAAAAACTCTTTACATGTAAAACTATCAGGAATCCCAAAGGGAAAATAAAAGCCCTCCCAATCTCATAAATCCATATAAAAGCCCTCTGACCAAAGAGGGACCTTTCCCTTAGAAGGAATGAAACAATAATTTGGGTCGAGGCTGGAGAAAGTTAAAGGACAATTCCATTTCTCGTGGTCACTCCAGCTAGAGTGAGGCCACAGCCACCACTGCAGTGCTGGGCAAGTGAGACCAGTACCCGGAACACTGCCTGTTATTTTAGTTATTAAGTGTATGACTTATAATTTATTTCACCATAAACTCCACTCATGGAAACAAGTCTTCCCCCACCTCGTGCAGAGCAGGGCGCCAAAGGCTCATTATTCCTGCTCAATCAGCTCGGGCCGATGTGTAAATATTGAAGCAAGTCCAAGGAGCCCAGGAAGGGAATGATTATTGCTACATTAATACTAATGAGTGGAATGGAATCGGGAATGTGTTTGGCTAACGTTGCCACAGAAGAAAATGACTTAAAAAGGAAAAAGAAATCAACAGGATGATTTTTGATTGAAAAAAGATGATCAAGACATAAAATCCACATGAGGTGAGATTCAAAGAAAGCCTGGTCATGGCTCTAGGAAGTCTGTGCAAATATGCACGTGTGTGCACCTGTTTAATGTTTAGTTCATTCAAAAGACTGTGTGGCCTGAAGCAAGGTACTCCAGGCCAGTAAGAGCAGTCCACACAAGCTTTCCTGTTCCTCCCCCTCGTTTGTAGCTTTTCTTGGTACAAAGAATATGTGAGCATACACCCACAGCCAAGGCAGGCTGTTATCAGCACATGCTGTGCCATCTACTGTGGTGATGTCAAAAGATCCAGAGGTAGGTCTGTGAGGGTGGAGCGCTGTGGAAAGGGAAGACAGAAGAAAGTGCAATGACAGCCCTGTGAACTTATGAAAGCCATTTTTCCTTTGCACCTCATTAAATGTTGTAACACCATCCTTATCAAACCCATTGGAACCTCAAACAAAAGTCGTTTATTTGAGAATGGACACGGTGCTTATTTATTTTATGGTGACTGCCAGGAATTTGTCTGGATCAATACAAAGGGAAAGGTTGCAGTGGGGATTCACCTCCCGCGTCTTAGAACGCCTGCACTTCCAAAGAAATGACCTTCGTGGTGACTGTAAGAGAGGTTTAGAAATAGGCTGTTCTCTAAATGTTTGTTTTTGAAAATAATAAAATAAAAAAAATAATAATCCATGAGTTCTTCCCCAGCTTTAGGGAGGCTTTGCCAGCAGAATTTCATTTTCTTCTACAGAGCACGGTGGGCTCATCATGGAGTCTGGCCCGGGCTTTGCTGCTGGTGTTCACAGCCCATCAGCTGTCAGCGTCCCCAAAGGTCTGGTGCCGGAAGCAGGCGGAGACTGTGCTTTTACTAGGTGGGAGCTCACCCGTGCTTCTCTCGGCAGACACAGGGAGGCAGTGTGAGAAAGCTTGGCTTCAGCAAGGCAGAGGAGAGAACGCTGCTACAGTTTGCTTACCTTTTTCACTGTGAAAAGTTCTAAAGTTCCTCAGTTGCTTATTTAACTTCCATGAAACTTAAGAATATTTTTTTAAAGAAAGGTCAGATTACCATGAAACAAACAGCCCCTTTTCTAAAAGGTAGTGCGCATCAGGGACCATAACACTATAATACCATGAAAATGGCCATTATTCATTTCAAGCAGTTTTATAATACACACTATACCCAATATTCAGTACCCCACGCCCATCACAGATACATACCCAGATCTTTCTTGCCAATCCCACCTGCCGAGAGGGTTTACAAAGCATATGAAAGTACATCATCTCACTGAATTCCTCCACAAGTCCTGAAGTTCACGAGCATTGTGGAAGTGTTTCCATTTTGTGGGGAATCACATGGCTGGTGAGCAAGGTCAGGATCTCAACCTAAGTCATCTGACTCAGATTTGCACAGAAATCCGTGATTTCCCAAATTTTTCCTCTACTATCCTTTGAGGGGCGTGAATTAGGAGGTACTCGCTTTCCTGTGTCCAATGTAGAAAACAGGAAAAAAAGTTTAAAACCTCATCAAGTTTAAATCCACAAGTGTAACCCCCTCTCTTACAATCAGTGTAGGTAAACTGAACTCTCCTTCTCAATTTTCTTCCCCCAGTTGCTGTACCAAACTTTTGCTCTTATTCTCTGTTCTGTCATCAATCCCACAACTATCTTTTCTCTTCTGCTACACCTTGAACCTGGCGAGCCATCAAAACAGGTGACTGTCCCTTCTGCAGGACTTCTCCAACCCACCCATCCTCTTTATGCCTGTGATCGGATATGTCTTATTCTCTCTTTCTTGGAACTAGGAGCTTCCAAACAAGTGTGCCTACTTCCATCTCATCCCTGTTCTAATCTACCCTACACAACGATTCCAGATCAGCCATTCTTAGCAGTGCTCTGGTTAATTACTACCCATCTCCAAAACCTTCAGATGCTTCCCTTTATTTATTCAAACAGTGTATGAACTCTATCCAGCCTGCTACAAGCACTGTACGGTCTGACTTACTCTCACCTTCCAAACTATTGCCCTTCATGAGCGCTTTGCCCCATCCAGCTGCCCCCCAGGTAAGTTGAGCACGGTCCTTCTTTACACATTTACAGGGGCTGCCTGTCCCCACTATTCCTGCATTTCTGAATCTTACATGGACCATAGTCTAACTCTAGGTCGCTGGATTTTTCATGAAGCCTTCCTGAATTCACCCAAGGAGAAGTCATTTTTCCTTTGAAACTCCCACTCACAGCAAATCCTTTTAAAAATGAGTTGAGTATAAATAGAACATACACGGAAAAAAAGAACCTCTCAGAACACCTCTCTTATCAACCATTTCTCGAATTATGTTTAATGGTTACTGGGGTACGCGTTAATCTTCCTGCCGTGGTACGAGTGCATGGGGGAAAGAAACAGATCTCTCTCTCTGAATTTACAACAGCCCCGGAACAGCTTTCATATATTTCGTGCTAAGTAAGCAAGTCAGTCAGTAAGGGAATTAGGGAGAAAGGGTTGCGATTAAGCCAAAATGAAACTTTCCCGTTTATCTTCCCTAGGCGCTAGACATAAGTATAACATATTCAGCTAGATGTTCCATCACTCAATAGATCATTTTTTTCAATGTTCACTCAATACATAATATATACCAGGCATTGTACTGGGTGCTATGGTAAACCAAACAGACATGTTCCAAAGTACTAGGGAAGATAGAGCATGAGAAAATTATCACTTTTTGCAACTAGTGATGGAACTATAAAAACACGTGAAGTGAATGAGGAACTATGAAGGAAACCTACTCAGGCAGAGGATTCAAGGGAAGTTTCTCAGAGGATAAACACGACTGGAAAAGTGAGAGGAAGCCAGCCACACAAAGCCCGGGTGGGAGTTCATTCCAGACAGAATGCAATACAGTAGGTAAGCCAAGAGGTGGACGCAAGCATGGCATTTTCTAGGAACTGAAAGAAGACAATCCAGCTGGGTTACATGAATGAATGGAAGGGTAAGCCAAAACTGAACGGGCAGGCAAGGGCCCGAATCTTCTCTTTTCTTTGAAGCCTGTGGGAAGCCTTAGAGAGTTTAAGCAGCAGAATACTGTGATCTGTTTGTGCTTTTAGGTTGTACTGGCCACTGTGAAGAGAACAGATTAAAAAAGACAAATGAGAAAACAGAGAGACAATTGCAGAGGTCCAAACAGAACTGTCATGACAGACTTCTGCACAGGAATGGTGCTGATGTGGGTGGCGGATAGTGTGAGCGAGTTACAGCAGGACTTGTTAAAGATGAGGCATGAGAGAGACCAAGACCCACGCACGGTGCCCAGGTTTCTGGCTCTGCAATTGAGTGAGCAGTGTTACCATGTATTAAAACAAGAAAGGGTAGAAGAATAGGTTTGAAGGGAGAGAAGGAAATTAGCTCAAACTTTAAAACCATCTTAAATTATAATTATTCATATGATGAATATTTCATACATTTTTGAAGACCTGCTATGTGCTGGCAACTGCATTAGATGCTGGAATGGGTGAGAAAGGGTTCCTTTCCCCATAGCCCATGCCATCTGGTAAAGAATACCAATGTAATTTGAAATTTTTTAAAGTGAGGGGGCATACAAGATTGTATACAGGTGTGCAGATTCTGTGGTTGGAGATTTTATATGCTAAAAAGTCATGCTACTTATTAAGATCCTTTTCCTTACATGCTTTGTTCCCATTTGAGATTCACAATTTACTTACCATTTTGAAAACAAATCCTAAGAATTTGTGGACCTGGAAATTCAAACGCATAACTTTGGGAACAGCTGCTTATACTTTGCTTTTAACAATAGGACATATTGGGCGGTACCTGTGGCTCAAAGGAGTAAGGTACCAGCCCCATATACCAGAGGTGGTGGATTCAAACCTGGCCCCAGCCAAAAACTGCAAAAAAAAAAAAAAAAAAAAAACAAAGAAAAAAAGAAAAGAATATGACTTACAATTTTTCTAGCCCAAGCCCCAAGTAGCCTTTGTAGACAAGCAATGGCTGGTATGCGGTCTGAAGTTGCCTGCCCAGTCTCTGCTTTCACAGCTAGGCTCCCCACAACAGGTGCTTTGTCTTTTTAAAGTGGTTACATTAAAGAAAAAAGTGAGATTGTACAATGTTTTGTACAAGGTGGGACAATTTAGTTGGTGAATTCGTCCCAGAAAGTGTCACATACCTCATTGCCAAATATCAGTACAGTCACCGATGGCCAAGGGTTGTACTTCCAAGGCAACCATAGTGATCTTCAGCACTGAGGTATGTAGCACTTTTTCTAGGATGAGTTCTCGAACTTAATTGTCAGACTTCATATAATGACAGAAACTGGCGTTGATGCATAGCTTCCTAAGGGGAGGACTCTGAAGGTGACCATAGTGATCTTCAGCAATGACGTATGTAGGACTTTTTCTAGGATGAGTTCATGAACTTAATTGTCTGACTGCATATTAAAATTATCATTAAATTCTGCTTTTTGGTATGACTAGAATTTTTACCCTGAAAATTTTCTCTGCACCACCATGGTTTCTGATCAAATCATTTAAGAAAATAACCCACATGAGACTAAAGGAAAATATTGCATCTCAGGGTTCCTCTTTTCCACATTTTACCTAATCTTGCTCAACATTTAAAACATACTATATAATCAGGTACATTACACATTCAGTCACTGACCATGGTAGACAACTCAGACCCAAGTTCGTAAAATATTCATAAATTAAAACTTGGCCACAAGATCAACTGACAACTTATTGATAGCGCCCTTAAAATTCCTGCATATGTTAGCACAACGTGTCATATTGTTGATGTGAGTTTTAAATACTTCTTAACATTTGTTCATAACAAAGGATTGTTTTTTTTTTCTTTAACATGCCCGGAATTAGGTTCATTAATTTTCTAAAATACCGTTTATATAAAGTCACATTCTAATAGGCACCTTCCTAATGCTGAAAATCCTGTTTTCCTCAGCAAATGTCATTCTCATTTTCTGTAGATGCTTGTTCTGGCTTATTCTCCAGCTGCATTCACTGTGCACCGAGGCCAGCCAAGAAACTCTGACCATGGGCACAGACTAAATCACTATCCTTCTTCTCCGGTAACATCAAATATACACAGCAGCCATCTGTCTTCCTTTGATCTTCAGTGAGCACAAGCCCTTTCTCACTGAGTTGTCCTCTGTGGTTTGTTTTTGATATTTAAACAGTTTGGACATCTCTAAAAGTGGAGTGACATTGACACTGAGATAAGGTGCCAATCAATTTATTAAGTGATTTTGTACAAAAATGGCAAACTTAACATGACCCTGGAGCATGGCTGATTTGGCCAACAAGAAGCGTGAAGAAAGCCATTCGTCTGTTCTTGTCTATTCTGCCTAAGGACATCTGTACAGAGCTCTTCTCTGGAGCTAACAAAATTCAGCAGAAATGATAGGGGGTTTTAATTTTTTTAATTTTAATTTATAGGCCTCAGTAATATTTCTTATTTCTATATTTTTTTGTGTAGTTGAATGATAGATGCAGAGTAGATAGATCATGGGGACATACCGCACAAGGGATACTTTGTCCTACTAAGATGGTACGTCAGTGTTATGCAAGCCACAAAAATTATCAAACTTATTACAACACCAGATAATTTTTAAAGAGAGAAAATTGAGTTATAAAAAGTAAATGTGTTTGTTCATTTCAATCTAGAAAATAAATCCTAGCCATAGCCCAGGGATTAACCTAGCCCAAGAGCGCTGAATGTTTTCAGAAATTCAAGTTTCCTTGCAAAATATACAACATCTATGGAAATAAGAGAAATGATTACCTTTATTCCTTATTCTATGTGAATGCCAAAACAATAAGTTACTTTGTAATAAAATTTTAAAATGACCTTTAGATATGATTGTTCCTAATAAAATAGTAACTCTTAAAGTGAATTGGCCTGACTGTCTCGCAAGACCAATTTTACATAAAGTAGACTCAATAGTCCCTGTGTTGTAGGACCAAAGAGTAAATATAATTTAAAATAGTCGCCTGTCAGCCAGACACAGCAAGAAGACTGCAAAATGATAGAAAATTTAAATAGAATGTCAAAGTGATGTGAACTTAACTGGGCTAAAGGATTCCTAGATAGCTGATGAAACATTGCCAGGTATGCGTCAGAGGGTGTTTTCTGGAAGAGGTGAGCATTGGAATAGGTAAACTGAGTAAAGGACGGTGCCCTTCCCAATTCAGGTGGTCACATGCAAACTGGGGGCCAGAACAGAAGAAGGCCAAGCAAGGGCAAATGTGTTGTCCACGTGAGCTGGGACACTGTGTTCCTGCTTCTCCAGCCATTGGACTCAGACTTGGCTATTCATCAGTTTCTGGACCTCAAGCTTGGAGGCAACCAATTATGGAACTGTTCGGCCTCCATAATTGTGAATGCCAATCTCCATAATAACTTCTATATGTCTATATCTATACCCTACTGGTTCTGTGTCTCTGGAGAACCCTGATAGCCACATTTAAGTGACAGATGAAAAAGAGAAATTACTAAACCCAAGGACTTACGGGAATAGTTAGAAACCATATGTAATAAAAGGTAACTGAAGTGGGAATTGCAAGGTGGCCGTGTACAAGAAACTAAAAAATAATAATAAATTATTATTAACATCTATATCCTGAGAATATGTATTATTCTGGTTCCCAGGAAGGGAGGTTTTATACTTGAAAACACTTCATTCTCATCTTCCAAATCACACAGAACCCCCTGTTGTGGGCTGAATTGTGTCCTCAAAATAATATAAGTTTTGGTCCTAATCCCCTGTACCTCAGAATGTGACCTTTGGAAACAGAGTCTTTACAGGGGCAATCAAGTTAAAAGGAGGTCATCAGAATGGGCCCTAATTGAATATGACTGGTGTTTTTAAAATGCAGGGACATTTAGACCCTGAGAGAGACATGCACAGGGGCAGACAATGTGAAGGCGCCTGGGGAGAAGACGGGCGTGGGCCTGGCACGGAGCTAGCTGAGGAAAGCAGCAGCTGGACGAGGTCAGCGAGGACTCTTCTCTAATGCTCTCAGAGAGAGACGGCCTCGCAGTACCTTGGTTTTAAACTTCTAGCTTTCAGATCTATGGTACAATAACATTCCGTTGTTAAGCCACTGAGCTTTCAACCCTTAGTCACAGCAGCCGTAGGAAATTCATCACCATTCTCATCCTGAAGTCCTACCTCCCAGACTAATAACTACTGGACACCCACCAACATTGATCCCCAGGCAGGAAGATTGATAGTCTGGAAAGATATCTGTGTAGCAGCAGTCGTGGCCTGGTCCTGACATCTTCCTTCCAGCCATCCCAAGTCAGACTTTTCTCCAGGCTCTTGACTTTTCCTTCTATTGGTGAACGGTCTAGAAATAAGGAATGGGTGGGCACTGGGTACATGTATAACAGTCAGCAAGGAAAACGATATGAAGATTTCAGGGGCTTGGGGTTAGGGTCTGGAGCTTCCACCACCACTCATGTCTCACAAGCGATACTTCCACAGAAGTTTACTAAGCCCTGTATATGTGTTAGTCATCGGGTGAGATGCTGAAGGACAAGCATAGCTGTGCGCAAGATGTCCAGAGAAACTATACTCATGGAAGTTGTGTTCTAACCTGATCTCACACAGTCTCACACAGATAAATCTTTGTTAAAGAAACCAATCACAAGTTTAATTCTGCTTATGCTAAAACTTTGAAAGAGCTGGATTCCATATACATGATTTGGAATGATGTGATCAGCCTTTCAGTTCACACTCCTATAGACACTTTAGTTGAAATAAGTTGATTCCCAGTTTCTCCAAGCCTGACCTGAAAGGATAAACCACTATACCTCCTCCAAGAAGTGTGTGTGTGTGTGTGTGTGTGTGTGTGTGTGTGTGTGTGTGTGTGAGAGAGAGAGAGAGAGAGAGAGAGAGAGAGAGAATCAGAGAGAAAGAGAGAGAGGGAAACAGAAAGAGAGAGAGAGATGGGGCGTGGGAACATAGATTGTGCTCCTAATACTGATAGATATAGCTGCCACTTCCATTGTCCTGTCTCTTATGACAGTGCCCTCCTCTGGAAGCTGTTAGGATAAGAGCTAATGTGGGCTTTGCCATGCGAAGGTGATGGCAAATTGATGAGCCTGTAAAGAGATTCAAAGGCAAATAGGGAAATGCATTGTTAATGCTATTAAATATTACTTAGCCTACAGCAAGCTGCATGTTCAACAGTTTAAACTTTAATTGCTAGCTGATGCAGAAACAAGCCTGGATATATGTAAATCCTATTGAAAGCTAATATCATTTTGGCTGCTTAGATGGATTAGCAGCCACTACAATTAGCAGCATGTGCAGCTAATGATATTAGGGCAGAATCCATCATGCAGCAGAGTGGGCCTTTAAATCTGAAAAGAAGTGAAGGCTCTTCTCCCCCAGAAACCCCATACTGGGGTCTTGCCAACAGATGCAGCAGACTCCAGGGTGAGCCAAGAGGCGTTCAGAATGCAGAAGACCGATTCCGCTGTCACCTTGAGTGGTTCCTATTTTTGCCCTTTACCAGTAATTCTAGCTAAGCACGTGATGGCCAGCACTGCCTTTTCCCCACTGCCCCAGGGAGTGACACTAGATCACATGGCAGAGGCAAAACATCATCTTCAGTTACAGGGCTCTTGTGGTTCCCTCTGGCTGCTGGGGTTGTGACAGTCAGAAAAGGGGAGAACGTTTTCTCAGATATGGCCCCATTGGAATCAGCTCGTGTATGGAGCATTTACTAAAATGTTTATGATCACATAAGAGAGCCCCCCCCAAATAATTCTCATTTAAAACTTTACTACTTTAGGATGGCCTATAGGAACTGTCATGTGCTAAGGAAAATTTCCATACCTGTTCTATAAAAATAAGCATTTATGCTGCTTTTTGGGGTCACCAACTATAATATCCAACAGAGCCTCTATGGTGAGGTATGATTCTGTCTGTGACTGGGTAGTAACCGTTATATGTCTAAAGATTTACATTCTGACTCTGGGAAATGTTAAAATCAAAGTACTTGAAGGACAGACTGGCAGTTATTAGTGAAATGTCTAATGTATGAGAAGTTGTAGTTTTATTAATTCGATTGTAAAAAGCTGCTATAACTATAGGACGGCACATATCACGATAAGCTAAAATGTTTCATTCAAAACTCTAAATATGCGTATAAGGAACCTGTAATATGTTGATCTGTGAGACCATTTATTTTAGACAGATTCATCAAAGATGATAAACCCTAATTTTTTGCTAAAAAAATACCCCCAAATTCTGAATTAATAGTATCAACCAGTACTAAAGGCTTGCTTTATGAAGATCATCAGTAGTAATTATTAGTCTGGTGTTTGGCAGTTAGAGTAAACTGAATTATTTGAGAAGATGTAGGCTTAAGAGTTACATGTATAATTATGGTTTTGTGAAAATGTTTTGTGCGGCTGGCTGTGGCCCCGTTACAAGACTGTAGAAAATGATACACCATAAATATATTTCATAGAAAGAACTTACACTATAAGAAAAGGATGAGCAAAGTCTAAGGAAATATAGATGAGGTTATTCTTTTGGTTTTCATCAGTTAGAAGAAACTTTTTCCAGTCATGCTCTTGGGTTTGACCTGTGGGATGTCATCTTAGCATGGATGGGCCTAAATGAATAGCTGTTAGTACAGAGTGGACATGACTTGTTGTCATAAGCAATCCTTCCTTGCTACTTTGAGGACGCTACACTCCACAGAGGTTCAACCACGTCCACTCTAATGAAAACTTCCATTACGTGTACTTCTCAATGTTTTATATTGATATGACTTTAGAATTTTGTGGAGCTAATGACATTTTTCATTAATACTGTCTCTTTCATATAAATTTGTATTAAAGCTCTCCTCTCACCAGCCCTTCCCCATTCTGCACTGTACTCAGAAGTGAGCCTTTACACTTCCCCTAAAGGGAGTGGGATTCTAAAGTACAGGAAATGTCAAGCCAGAGAAATTATTTAATGACATCCTTGGCACACATAAAAGAGCCATAACAGCAATCAAAAGATACTCAATATGCATTCATTCTTAAATTCGCAGCCATTTACTCAGGGCCCACTGAGTGTCAAACACGCTAATATAAATACCCCTAAGGTATTGTCCTTGCCCTCAAGATGTTTACAGCTTAGTGAGGGAGGAAGTTAAGACTGACCAAGATAGAGATATTCACAGGCTCTATGGGAACATGTAACTTAGACTGCGGGAGGCCAGAGTCTGGAAAATAAGGATCAATGCAAAAATGAGCATCTTGGTAACACAGCTGTGGATTGTCAAGAGGAATCTTAAGCTTGTGAAGTTTTTTTTTTTTAATTTTTTAAAATCTTCAGATTTTCCTACAGCTTGAATTATTTATATTAGTTATGTCTGAAGGATCCACAAAAGTTGGGCCTAGGAACATCATGGCAGCCAGGTACTCTGACTTTTGTTGTGAGCTGTCCAGCACAGGTGACATGTTCCCTACAGCCCACTATCCATCCTATCTGGTTTCTGCAAACATCAACATATCTCTGTCTCTCCTCAGAGTATTACAGACTCAACTTTCTCTTCACATCTTGTGCTCATCACCAATCAGTTCATTTTTCATGACTGTAAATGATTTGGCTTGGGAACGCTGAGTGGTAAAATAACCAGAAACTAGATTCATTCTTTTTCATCTCCTTCCACTATCAAAAACTTAAATACAAAATATTTTGAATCCTGTCCCTGGCCAGTTCTGTTTACAGTGTAAGCAGCGGTGGGGGGACATGGGGATGGTTATTTTAACTCGCCATGTTGTCTATGTATGGGTAGCACACAGGTACAGAAGGGTATTTAAAAAGTAAAGGGTAACAAATCACTGCTTCATATTGTGCATGTTTATTGCCTATTTGGAAGGATTATTCCAGACATAAGCCTTCACTGTAATGAAATTTTGAAGTGAAGCCCCCAAAATCTAAAATCCAAAATATCTACAACTCATTATCTTCTTGTCAACTTGCTTTGCATCGTATTCCATCCTTCACACAAGCTAGAGAATTTGAGTTTTCCTTTGACTCTTGTCCTTGTCTGTTGTCAAATTGGTGGATGGAATCCATCTGTTCTTTCCCTTCCACATCTCTAACATTTTATCTTCTCCCTCCTTTACCCCCCCCGTCACTGCCTTAGTTAGACTTGTCATCATTTCTCTCCTGTATTTTTGGCAATGGTCTTCTAAAGGATCTCTTGCCCTAATTTTCTCTTACATCCCTTCACCTTCCATGTCACCAGCAGAATCCCCTTCTAAAAAACACTTAAGTTTGTGAACTTTTTTTTTTAACTTAAATCTTACGATAGAGTAGGAAATCTTCAGAGTGATATTAAAGACACTTTCTGATTTAAAACCAGGAAGTGAAGGAATTTGGGGCTCATCTTCTTCCCTTCTCACCATGAATATTAGCGATTACGCTCTAGCTGACTTAGACTGGTCTAGTTATACGGAGAATTTTATTTCCATGTCTTCATTTATCCTGCAATACCCTTGCACCCCACAGGCCTTCACTTTCTGAAATGAAGTGTCACCCCCTCTCTGAAATCTTCCCTAATTCCCTAGACCAATTATTCATCAAGCATCCCTCAAAATGTCTAACAGACAAATCACAAATACTTTATCATTTTTTCTTCAAAAATCTTTAATGGAGGTCGACTCTGTGCCAGATGCTGTAACAGGCTGGTTATATAGAGGTGAGCAAGACAAGTAAGCTTCATTTTATGGAAATTTGATTTTAGTAAAGAAAATTAATAGCAGGCCGTAAAAGATAACTTCTCATACACAAACAGAATGATGTGTTAGAGTAATTAAGAAGATGAGGGAATTTTTATATTAGTTGTTAAGGGAAGACTTTTCTCAAGAGGTAATATTTGAGCTAAGACCCAGCAAGACAATATTTCTCAGTTTTGCTTTGCTTTATTTTGTTTTGTTAGCTAAATATTAGTGTAGAGAATTTAAGAGAATAAAAAAAAAGTGAGTCTTCATCATTCAAAGTTCCTATGCTATTTCAGAGAAAATGCTAGGTACCTTCACAACAACAGCACCACATCTAATTTGATCCATAATAAGCCAACTCATGATTCAGTATCTTAAAATAGCAATTTTTAAAGACTCTCCTGAGTCTGTCAGTTAGCAAGGGATTTAATGACTTAAGCTGAGCTTATCTGAAGAAGTTTTACTCCATCATATTTCTCTAACCCTTTCCTTCCCATGGAAATGACAGAGGTGTAAGAACAAACATACTATAGTACAAAGGCGTTTCACAATTCTACTTACAGAACCTCTGCTGCTGTGTCTCATTGGCCAAAGTGAGTCACATGGCTAAGCCCAGGGACGTGGAATTATGCCCTGGCCACAGCAGAAGGGTATGGAGGAGTTGCATGCTGTGAGGTGTGGAATCAGGGATGAGTGGAGAATTTTGCTAACGCAGCAAATAACATACCCGGAATCTAGTATTGCATTTGCCACCAAACGTGTCATGCTAGGATTGTCACTTGCTCCCTCTGGGTCCTAGTATTCTCATATGTAAAATAAGGTCATTTAATTAGATAATTCCTAGATGCCTTTTAAGCTCTAAATTGTTCAAGTTCTTTTATTTTGGAAGGCCAGATGGGATTTAGTGCAACTGGGCAAATAAGCACCCAATTCTGTTAGGAAAAGAACTAATACCCATTATCAGTTCTTTTACTTTTTCTTGGCCACCTGAAAGCCAAGTATAGGTATGATAATTTAAATACGCATGTGCATATGTATATATGTGTATATATTTTATACTATACCCCTGGGGGGGTGTGTATGTGAGCATATAGGAGTATGTGTGTGTATAGGAGTGTGTATACTTTCTGGACAGCCCTCATATATGTATATAAATACAACAATCTACACAAGTCCCTGTTCTCTTAAATACATTCACTTTCCCTGTCTCTGTAGACATTTGCACTTTCAACCTCTACTGCAGAAAATTCTGAGGTCTCCTGTAGTCTCCCCAAATGGTCACTGTGTTCTGAGTGTAAGGCCGCTACAGACCGTCAGTCGTCTTCTTGATGGTTTTTCAAACAAGTGAAGGGAAACCCAGAAGGAATATATTCCCACTGATGTCCAGAAAAGGAAGCAGCAGCTCTTTTTCCCCCCACTGCAGGCTTTTAGGCATCATGCTTATAAAATATGGCTGCAACCTTCTTTTAAATCCTTTTAAGTAGCAGTCATCCTTCTCTCCCCCTCCCCAATACTATTAAGTCCTTCACAGGTATCAATCGTCGGGAAGTAGGAAGAACTGCACTTTAAAAGGATTTTAAATAATGTCTCCAAGAAATATAGCAGCAGATTGTTCAATGGAGATTACCAGCCAAGAGTGTGCTGGTGCGGGGGTGGCAGCTCTCTTTTAAAAGGTCTTTAAATAATGTAAGTGTACTTCTTGGCAAGATTACTCAGGACCATTTAAAGAGCAGTCATCCCCGCTGCACCTATGCACCCACAAAAGAGAACTGAAAAGAGATGCAAGACAAATGGTATCCCTACACCCTTGTCATTGTCATGACACAAAAATTACAAGCTTTATCCAAAATGTTGAAGGCACCAGAGACTGATTTCGTAAAGAGACCCTAACTCCTTCTTTCTAAGGGTGAAAGGCAAATGTCTCTAAAGACTAATTGGACATTTGCACAGTGACCTTCAAGGGGAAAATGCAATTTCCATGCTTTCCAAGAGAGTTGCCAGAGGGGAGCAGTCCTTAACTTTTTCGGCTCCTTTATTAGGTCTAAAACCATCAGAATATAGGCAGCCTATTGTGTCTTCTTCCAATCACTCCATCTCCAACTTCCTCCCACTCTAGCTTCATTTCATATCTGCAGAATGGGTAGAGGACCATGGGGTATGGTGTATTGTAGAGATTAAGGCTTTGGCTTTGGAGTCATAAAATCTGAGTTTAAAATCTGGTCTGCCACTACTGTCGACTGTAGGAAAATGTCATTACCTCAATGAGCCTCATTCTTCTCATCTGCACAGCAGGATTTAAACATGCCTTCTCTAAGAGTAAATGGAATCAATGTGGGCAGAGTACTCAGCTCCACGCCGGCCATACCCTGAGTGCTGATACATGGTACTTGGGGAGCTGTGACTGTGACACCTGTGATTTTATAAGAGTGGTTTTAGTTGTTGAAGATATGGGAGGCCCCTGCTTTGATTTATCTGATTTGGGAAGCCCCACAGTAGAGTCTGATGCCAAGCTGGTAGCTGTTTTAAGGACAGTTGGGTGCTGCATGAAAACTATGGGCCAAGCAGAACTTCCATCTTGAGATGGAAGAATGAACAACCAGCTCAAATACTCAGTGTGGACTGGGGGGGTCCTTAGGCCATTTTACATGTAGACCTTGCACTATACAGACTGCAGTGGAAGGAAATTTCAGAACACTGTTTTCCTCTTGTCTCCAAGATCAATCAGGAGGCAGAAGAGAGGGCTCAAAAAACATACAATCCAGCAACCCCACTTCTGCGTATGTGTCCAAAGGAATTGAAACTGATACATTAAAGAAATATTCTGCACTGCTATGTTCACAGTGAAGCATTATTCACAATAGCCAAGACATGAAACAAACCTAAGTGTCTATCAGTAGATAAATGGATAAAGGAAATGTGGTACATAGACACACTGGATTACTATGCAGCCTTTAAAAGGAATGACTTCTTGGCACTTATGACAGCATGGAAGGAACTGAAGGACATTAGGCTAAGTAAAATAAGCCAGGTGCAGAGAGACAAAAGCTGTATGGTCTCACTTACACATGGACTCTTTAAAGTAGATTTCATCAAACTAGAGAGTATAAAGGTGATTGCAGAGGTTAGCAGGGAGGAAGAGGGAAGGGGAAATGGGAGATGTTGGTCAAAGGATAGAAAGTTTCCATCAGACTGAAGGAATGAATTGTAGGGCTCTACTGCACAGTATAGTCATCACGCTGCATTGCTTACGGTAGATTTTAAAATTCTCACCACAAAAAAAGTGATATGTTGGTGAGGTGATAGGTATGCCAATCAGCTTAATTTGATCTTTTTACAGTGTGTACTTAGCGAAAAACATTACAGCATACCCCATAAATACACACAATTCCCTACTTAGAGAAAAACATCACAGTGTACCCCATAAATACACACAAGTAGCATTTGTCAATTAAAGATAAATAAATAAAAAGACTCGCAGTTTTCCTTTATACCATAGAAGAATTTCAGAAATGAGAAGTCTGTTCCCCACTGGATCTCATGTACATTGCAGAGTCAAGACCTTGGGAATGTTAGAGCCAGGACCACAGAACAGCCCCAAAGACGGGCATTGAGCTGACAGGTGAGTGGAAAAAAATACAGCTCAAATGATGTGAGGGAAAATGATGTTCCTCCAGCATTCAGACAGTGGAACAGGTCCTGTGTCATTGACCACAATGACAGAAAATCAAACAGAACCCCATTAAAGGAAAAAAGCCATCTATTTTAGTTAGCCCAGCAGGCACCTGAAAGCCCCTCTCAGCATGACAAAATGGAAGGGCACTTGAGAAGATGGAGGTCTTCGTTCTAATGACTGTGTTCGTGCCTCCTGGAGAGGATGGGTCTCTCTTTTAAATATGAGGGATTGATTTTGAAAATAGTGTTCTCTGCTGTGTTAGTTCCTTCCCTGCCTTTCAGTGACAGGAGGACATGATTAGGTGAGGACCTTTTCAGTTAACCAAGATGAACCAAAACAAGGGAACCATTTTTTAACAGCAAAAAGCTCGCAGATCCTTGTGTGTTAAGATTCTTTAATTCAATGCATTAAATAACAGTCAGTGCCAGAGTAGAAGGAACTGAGACAATTGGAGAAAATGAGACATCAGAGAAACAGGAGGAAAAAAATGCTTTTGAGATTATCTCAAAGCACTTCAATGGAAGCTTACCACTGTCACTTGGAAAGGAAAAGTCGATTTGGTCCAGCTGGCACTCCAGGTGCCTTGGTCTCCCTGGCCGTCACTCGTTGGTTAAAACACAGGGTTTATCAAAGAAAGCAAAAGTCTAAAGCAGCTACCTGGATAATACAGGCCCCCACACACACTTGGGCTTCAACAGTACTATATGAAGTCTGCAGAGACCTTAATAACATGGCTATGAACTTCCTTGAGTCACTGCCTTATGGCTTCACCATGAGAATTGTGGTTTTTCGAAGCCATAGGCCCCAGTCATTACACATATTACTGTGGTTCTTCACCACCAAGCAAAATGGAAAGGGCACACTTACACATCTCCTAAACATAACAAGCAAAAGTACTTTTCCCTGGACGTGTCTTGATTTCAACTTATCTCTTAACTTCTTGTTTCTGTTCTGTTCATTCACAAGTCCATGTCGGACAAATCAGCGTCTTGTTTGATTTTCCCCAACAAGACTGTCTTTCAGGACTTTTAACTGCTGGAAAAGGCATGTTCTAGCTAGATGATATTTTACCTGCCTGCCCATGCCTTGTATTTGGATTTAACTTTCTAGCTGAATGTATGTATGTAATAAATCTCCAATAGCTACTGCTAGAAAGCAAAGCAAAGATATATGTAGATCTACTTGAATAGGATAAAAAAACATTCCTTTCAGCATCAGACACTTCACCAGGGACCATAGGGAGGAAATAAGAGTTAGGATTTCTTTGAAGGAAAGTGTAACAGGTCTTCAAGCTCTAGAGTAGGTGTTGGGAAAGAGAGAAGTTGAGTTGTGGGTATAGAAAATGACTTAAAAGTTCCTATCACAATTCAAGAATAGCAAGGTACAAGCCAGCTTCTGAGTCCCCATGTATTTGGAAACAGTAAAATTACCCAATGAGATAAAAGGAAGTGAAGAGGTGTGTAGCCACATTAGGTAAGAATTTTCTTGATTTGAAACCAATTTATAGGTAATGACTCATAGAGACACTGGCAAGTTCCTGGTGCTGATGCTTTAAACAGAGATTAGAAATTTGAAAGGTGGCAAACCTGTCCTCTTCCCCTGCATTGGACAGGCTGCAGAGTTCACCTTACTCAGCCCCGAGGTTGTGTTGATTCCAAATCACATGAGGTGGGTAGGCCTACAGCTTAAAACATCCCCAGGGTGTCTCGGTGATTAACTCAGCAGCTTGAGCCATTCCAAATGCTGCTCTCTTGCCGGAGAAAAAGAATAAATACACTGGGTGTGAGTGATGGCCAGCAAGGGAAAGCTGGAATGTTTGCTCAGCCTCAGTGTTCTGTGAGCTGAACAGCTTTCCAAAGCCACTTTTTATCCCCTCTCCAGATGTTCTTGAGGAAGATGCAAATGAGCATATTTTAATGTTGCAAAACTGTCAAATTCTGTCCAAGGAGCCGAACAGAATGCCATCAAGTCTGGCAAGTCTACTCTGATGGGGAATGTCTATCTCGCCATCAATCAAATAATCACAGTCTTCATAGTGAAATCCACTCTGTTTTCTTAATTCAGGACAACAGACATTTCTCAAATACTCTCATGTATATCATCTTAAATTATTTCATCTTCTCATAATACCAGTGTGTAAGCGTCTTCCCATTCCCTGACTGCTGAGACATGGCATCACCTGTGATAACATGGGCAGCTCTACCCTGCAAATGAGTAGCCTGAGGGGCAGAGAATACAGGTAGACAGGCCCAGCGTCTCCCCTGCCCACTGAGGCATAGGTATGAAAGCTATTATATTCCCTTGAGTTTTTCCACAAGCCATCATTAGTTTTGATTCTTTGCTTTCTTTCCAGATAACGTCATTTTTAAGGTGTTAATAATATCACAGGATCGCATTCTACCTGGGTGTAGCAGATGGAGTTCAGAGATTCTCTGGTGATCTCTTGGCAGAAAGGGCAGTGCAGAATGTTCTATCCACGAGAGCATCCGCCCTAGTTTGCACTAGCCAGAATTGAACTTGGAGAACATTGGAAATGGAGACTGAACTAGGGAAGGCTTTAGAATGTTGGCTAATAAAAAAAATCTGTGGATAACAAAGAGAGAAAAAAAGGAAGCATGTCTAGAGAGAAAGATATGCCAGAAAATGAAAATCTCCTCCCATGTGCATGATCTATGACTCTGCAATACCAAACAGCTAATTCTAATTCTAAAAAATTCATTCAACTAAATGTTTGCAGAATTTTCATCATTTAAGAAATACATACAATTTGACTAAATGTTGAGGTTTCACAAGTTTTAAGCTTGGTATAAAGTCTGTTAAAAATGCACAAAATGAAAGATAAATCCGTAGTTACCCGGTTCCTTTTTTGATACATTTGTTGTGGTTAATGAACCAATGTTGATCCACGGTTCTTAACTGAAGTCCACAGCTCATTTAGATTTCCTTGGCATTTACCTGATGTCCTTTTTCTGTTACAGGATCCCAACCAGGGTACCACCTTACTCTGAGTTATTGTGTCTCCTTAGGCTGTGACATTTTCTCAGACTTTCCTTATTTTTGATGATTTGACATTTTTGAGGAGTCTTGGTCAGGAATTTTGTCGAATGCCCAGTAATGAAAACTGTCTAATATTTTTCTCTTTGCGGAACTGGAGTTGTGGGTTATTGGGAGGAGCCCATAAAGATATAATGCCATTATCTCATCTCACCAAGGGCACCTGGTATCAACATCGTTTATGACTATAGGCGTTGGCTTTGATCACCTGGCTGAGGTAGTATTTGTCAGGCTTTTCTACTGTGCAGTTACTCTTTTCTGTCTTTTCACACTGTATTTTGTGGAAAGAAGTCAGTATTTGCAGCCCACATCTAAGGAGGGTGGAGTTTTGCTCCCCCTTCTCGAGGGCAGAATATCTACATAATTTATTTAGAACTCTTCTGTGTGGGAGAGTTGTCTCTTCTTTCCCATTTATGAAGTTATTGAATCATGTATTTATGTCAGGATGGACACACGGATGTTTACCTTACACTTTAGGCTGTGATTACTTATCTCACTGACCAGATTGTTCCAGCTCTGGCCCTTGGGTGCTTCCTTGACTGGCTCCAGTGCTCCTTTGATGCACCCCATCGACGTGCGGAGTCCCCGTTTCTCTCTCTTTCTCTCCTCTCTCTCTCTCTATCTATCTATCTATCTATCTATCTATCTATCTATCTATCTATCTATCTTTCTTTATGGCCGTTTCCTTATTTTCTAGCACTGCAGGATGCTCTGGCTCATCTGGTATATTTCTTGTCACAGTCCTAGAATTAGTCATTTATCTAAGCAAACTTGATAACTTTTATTGGAGAATGAAATTGGAAACAAAGATCTGGATATTAGATGTCCTCATTGCTTCTGGAATGGCATTTATTTTAGGCCATCTCATTTGACAAAGCAAAATTGTGCATTTATACTAACCCATGTATACATATATACACATATCTATAAATATTTCTATAAGTAATTATATATGTTAGAAGTATACATATTTAACCTCTCAAAACTTCATCTAAAAAGATTAAGAACTTGAACTATATTTCAGCTCAGGTACTAAAGAATATTAGGATTTATCCTTTTATTTTTCTATTAAAAGAGAAAGCAATTCATTGAACTTCTGTTCACATGAACTGTTGAATACATATGGACCTCTGTACATTATCTCTTATCCATCATAAAATAATGTCCTATATTTACTTCTCTCATTTTACTTGCCTAATTTAAACCTAGAATTCAATACCAGACTTATATTTATTAAAGTACTAAATTATACCTGATATTCAAAAATGCAATTACATGTATGACCAGGTTCAAGAAAATTTTATATTTGCAAATTTATTTTATTATTCGCATTAAAAAATAATTCCCTGAATTTTTTATTTAAATAATATACTTTCCTACTGCATTTTAAATTAAATTAACAAAAAAATGCAAATGCATTTTACATATTGGTTCCCGGCTAATTTATAGCTACACTTATGCTAATAAAAATCATCAATGTGGTAGAATAATAGAGTAACAAAAAATTTGAATCCAGTTTTCCATATCAGCTCACTAAAGCTTTAAATGGAAAAATGTTTTTCATCAGTAACCAAAGGTTTGAGGAGAAAGGATCTTCATTTGGAAACAAATCCTCCTACTTCTGCAATAACTCTGATTGGTTCATGTGGAAGTTTTTAAATACATGTGAAAATTTTCTAACACTTTTCCTACCAAATATGGACCAATTTAGTGACTGGTTTGTAACCAAAAGATTGTAGCAAATGTGATTCTGTGTAAGTTCAAAGGTTAGCTCCAACAGGAGCACATAGCTTTTACCTGGTTCTCATGGGTCACTCACTTTAGAGAAAGCAGGCCGCCATGTAAAAAGAATGACTACCTAGAAACTTCCAGCTGGAGTTACCTCACCCATCAATTCTTTTTTTTTTTTATTGAGGTTTTATTTAATAATGGATAAAAAGCAATTTTGTACATTACATCATTTAAGAAGCATCCTATGACATAGATGATCTTAATCTCTCGTTACAGCATAAGGAAGGGAGTTTCAGGAAGTTTCTGTGACTTTCGCAAATTTACATGGCTGATAAAGATAAATTTTAGGACTTCAATTTTAACCCCTAAGGCTCTTTAACTCCAAAGTTCTTTTTTTTTTTTTATTAAGTCATTTGTACATAGGTCATGAATACATTTATGCCATTGTGGGATTCAATGTGTTAATTATTTATACAAATTAGAGTGCTTACCTCCTACTAATCAACATAGCCTTCACCTCATGTACCCAATTACAGTATTAAGACTTTTGTGTTCTACACCTGATACATCCAACTTGTACTTGCAATATGCTCCATAGGTGTGGTCCCCCTATTAACCCTCCCTCCATTGACACACACCCCTCCCCTTCCTCTTCCCCTCCCCCTCCCCTTTCCTCCTTCATCCTGGGCTATAGTTGTGATTCATCTTTCATAAGAAAGTGTGAGTGGGGGAGGCGGAGCAAGATGGCCACCGAGTAACAGCTTCCTTGCATCTGGGCACCGTGAGTCTGGGGAGATAGGACTCCAGGCATCTCTGGCTGGTGGGATCTGCCTATCATCACTCCTATGAGGATACAGGGAGTCAGCGAGAGACTTCTGGACCCCAAGAGGAGGACTAAAACAGTGGAAAACCGGCAAGTGGTCACGTGTGTTCAATCCGTCTAAACCTGCCCACAACTGTAAGTTCAGTAGCAGTGAGACTGCAAACCAGAAAGGCCTTACCTGTGAACTGTTTTGATGTCCTTGGACTTGGCACTGAGTTGAACTACCTTGGGGAAGGCCTGAGCGGGAGTGCAGAGAACTTTGGCCGTTGTCTAGGGCCCCAGTCTGAGCCACTGAGCCAGACGGAGCTAATAGTGTTTGGCGGTGGGTCACACAGAACCATTGTCAGTGATCAGCCCTGGCAAGCTCCGCCCTCAGGGTCGCAGAGCTAGAAACGGGTGGGAGCTGGTAACCCAGCACCAAGTAGCCTAAGGGTGGGGTCTGAGCCACCTTGCAGCCCTAACCCTCAGGGGCAGAGTGAGACCAGTTTTGGCATACTGGGTAAGTGGATAGCCACTTCAGCAGTGATTCCAGCGAGAAAGCTGGGAAAGCTTCTGCTCAGCAAGTTTACAAGTTCAAAGTGCCTTTTAAGTGGGCTGAAGAGAGATTTAGGGTGTCTACCTGCTGGAGTTTGAGAAATCAGCAGCCTCCAGTCGTATCAGAACTGTGATTAACATCTCATACCCCAGAAGACCACGTGTTGCCCAGACAATATTCAATAACATATACAAACTGCTTTGTTTTTGGTTGTGTATTTTTTTCTTTTTTTTTGTTTGGTTGGTTTTTTTTTGTTTATTTTGACATTGTTGATGCTCTTTTGTTTTTTAATTTCAATCTTTTCCATACAGATCCCTTTTTCTTTCTTAATTTTTCTAGTTTAATTATAATTTCCCATTGCTGCCTTTTTTAATAACTAGAACTTCATTTTTGCTAGTGTTTCTACCACTATCATTTGGTTTTTCACCCAATTTTATCCCCGTAAAGTTTTCTGTTTGCTTGTTTTGGTTTGATTTATAGCATTTTTGTCTTTCCTCTCTACTTGGTGGAGGTGGGGTACTGTGTCTGATCAGGTTAGCAAAGAGCTGCTGACCTCAAGGGAACCACCCCACTGGGCACCCCCAGAAGGTGGAGTTTTTTTAAGGTTGTGTCAAAGTACCCTACTGTACACCTATATTGCCCTGTCTCCCTCTTTCTGTGCCTCTCTTCTTTTTGTCAATATTCCTTTTACCCACCCCCTCTCCTTTCTCTATCTTTCTTTTTTTTCTTATCACCCGGTCCTCCTTTCTTTCATCCCTTTTTTGCTCTTCAACCTTCTCACCCTTCTGGTCCCGTAACCCTTAGTCCACAGGCACGAGAACTTAAAGAGCAAGAGGAAGTGAAAGGAAAATTAGGGCAAGGAAACAGATAAAAGAAATCACCCATGAGGAAGAATCAGCAGAAAACTCCAGGCAACATGAAGAACCAGTCCAGAACAACCCCGCCAAGGGACCATGAGGTAGCTACTGCAGAGGATTCCACCTATACAGAAATGTTAGGAATGACAGAAAGGGAATTTAGAATACACATGTTGAAAACAATGAAAGAAATGATGGAAACAATGAAGGAAACTGCTAATAAAGTGGAAAATAACCAAAAGGAAATCCAAAAACAGAATCAAATTAGAGATGAATAATATGAAGAATATAAAAAGGATATAGCAGACCTGAAGGAACTGAAACAGTCAATCAGGGAACTTAAAGATGCAATGGAAAGTATCAGCAACAGGTTAGACCATGCAGAAGAAAGAATTTCAGAGGTAGAAGACAAAGTTCTTGAGATAACTCAGACAGTAAAAGAGGCAGAAAAGAAGAGAGAGAAAGCAGAACGTTCAGTGTCAGAATTATGGGACTTTATGAAGCGTTCCAACATACAAGTTATAGGAATTCCAGAAGGGGAAGAAGAATGCCCCAGAGGAATGGAAGCCATGCTAGAGAATATTATAAAAGAAAATTTCCCAAACATCACCAAAGATTCTGACACACTGCTTTCAGAGGGATATCGGACCCCAGGTCGCCTCAACTTTAACCAAGCTTCTCCAAGACACATTGTGATGAACCTGTCCAAAGTCAAGACAAAAGAAAAGATTCTGCAAGCTGCCAGGAGTAAGCGCCAGTTGACCTACAGGGGCAAATCCATCAGATTGACTGCAGACTTCTCTAATGAAACTTTCCAAGCAAGAAGACAATGGTCATCTACCTTTAATCTACTTAAACAGAACAATTTTCAGCCCAGAATTCTGTACCCTGCTAAGCTAAGCTTCAAAATTGACGGAGAAATCAAATCATTTACGGATATACAAACATTGAGGAAATTCGCCACAACAAGACCAGCTCTACAGGAAATACTTCAACCTGTTCTGCACACTGACCACCACAATGGATCAGCAGCAAAGTAAGAACTCAGAAATCAAAGGACAGAACCAAACCTCCACACTGATGCAAAAGATAAAACTAAGCAATGGACTCTCACAAAATAAGACGAATAGAATACTACCACACTTATCAATTATCTCAATAAATGTTAATGGCTTAAATTCCCCACTGAAGAGACATAGATTTGCTGACTGGATTAAAAAACACAAGCCATCCATTTGCTGTCTGCAAGAAACACATCTGGCTTCAAAAGACAAATTAAAGCTCCGAGTCAAGGGCTGGAAGACAATTTTTCAGGCAAATGGAATTCAGAAGAAACGAGGAGTTGCAATCTTATTTTCAGATACATGTGGATTTAAAGCAATTAAAGTCAAAAAAGACAAAGATGGTCACTTTATATTGGTCAAGGGAAAACTACAACAAGAAGACGTTTCAATTCTAAATATTTATGCACCCAATTTAAATGCTCCCAGATTCTTGAAGCACACCTTACTCAGTCTGAGCAATATGATATCTGATAATACCATCATAACAGGGGACTTTAACACTCCTCTTACAGAGCTGGACAGATCCTTTAAACAGAAATTAAACAAAGATATAAGAGATTTAAATGAGACCCTAGAACAACTATGTTTGATAGATGCATATAGAACACTCCACCCCAAAGATAAAGAATATACATTCTTCTCATCACCCCATGGAACATTCTCCAAAATTGATCATATCCTGGGACACAAAACAAATATCAACAGAATCAAAAGAATTAAAATTTTACCTTGTACCTTTTCAGACCATAAGGCACTAAAGGTGGAACTCAACTCTAACAAAAATGCTCGACCCCACCCAAAGGCATGGAAATTAAACAATCTTCTGTTGAATAACAGATGGATGCAGGAAGAAATCAAACGGGAAATCATTAACTTCCTTGAGCATAACAACAATGAAGACACAAGCTACCAAAACCTGTGGGATACTGCAAAAGCAGTTTTGAGAGGAAAATTCATCCTTTTAGATGCCTACATTCGAAAAACAGAAAGAGAGCACATCAACAATCTCACAAGAGATCTTATGGAATTGGAAAAAGAAGAACAATCTAAGCCTAAACTCAGTAGAAGAAAAGAAATATCCAAAATCAAATCAGAGATCAATGAAATTGAAAACAAAACAATCATTCAGAAAATTAATGAAACAAGGAGTTGGTTTTTTGAAAAAATAAATAAAATAGATAAACCATTGGCCAGACTAACGAGGAATAGAAAAGTAAAATCTCTAGTAACCTCAATCAGAAATGATAAAGGGGAAATAACAACTGATCCCACAGAGATACAAGAGATCATCTCTGAATACTACCAGAAACTCTATGCCCAGAAATTTGACAATGTGAAGGAAATGGATCAATATTTGGAATCACACCCTCTCCCTAGACTCAGCCAGGAAGAAATAAAGCTCCTGAACAGACCAATTTCAAGCACTGAGATCAAAGAAACAATAAAAAATCTTCCAACCAAAAAATGCCAACCAAAAAATGGTCCAGATGGCTTCACTCCAGAATTCTATCAAACCTTCAAGGAACAGCTTATTCTGTACTGCAGAAATTATTCCAGAAAATTGAGGAAGAAGGAATCTTCCCCAACACATTCTATGAAGCAAACATCAACCTGATACCAAAACCAGGAAAAGACCCAAACAAAAAGGAGAATTTCAGACCAATCTCACTCATTAATATAGATGCAAAAATTCTCAACAAAATCCTAGCCAATAGATTACAGCTTATCATCAAAAAAGTCATTCATCATGATCAAGCAGGCTTCATCCCAGGGATGCAAGGCTGGTTTACCATACGCAAGTCCATAAACGTTATCCACCATATTCACAGAGGCAAAAATAAAGATCACATGATCCTCTCAATAGATGCAGAAAAAGCATTTGATAAAATCCAGCATCCTTTTCTAATTAGAACACTGAAGAGTATAGGCATAGGTGGCACATTTCTAAAACTGATTGAAGCTATCTATGACAAACCCACAGCCAATATTTTACTGAATGGAGTAAAACTGAAAGCTTTTCCTCTTAGAACCGGAACCAGACAAGGTTGTCCTCTGTCACCTTTACTATTCAACGTAGTGCTGGAAGTTCTAGCCAATACAATTAGGCAAGACAAGGAAATAAAGGGAATCCAAATGGGAGCAGAGGAGGTCAAACTCTCCCTCTTTGCTGATGACATGATCTTATACTTAGAGAACCCCAAAGACTCAGCCACAAGACTAGAAGTCATCAAAAAATACAGTAATGTTTCAGGATATAAAATCAATGTCCACAAGTCAGTAGCCTTTGTATACACCAATAACAGTCAAGATGAGAAGCTAATTAAGGACACAACTCCCTTCACCATAGTTTCAAAGAAAATGAAATACCTAGGAATATACCTAACGAAGGAGGTGAAGGACCTCTATAAAGAAAACTATGAAATCCTCAGAAAGGAAATAGCAGAGGATATTGACAAATGGAAGAACATACCATGCTCATGGATGGGAAGAATCAACATTGTTAAAATGTCTATACTTCCCAAAGCAATCTACCTATTCAATGCCATTCCTATCAAAGTACCTACATCGTACTTTCAAGATTTTGAAAAAATGATTCTGCGTTTTGTATGGAACCGGAAAAAACCCCGTATAGCTAAGGCAGTTCTTAGTAACAAAAATAAAGCTGGGGGCATCAGCATACCAGATTTTAGTCTGTACTACAAAGCAATAGTGCTCAAGACAGCATGGTACTGGCACAAAAACAGAGACATAGACACTTGGAATCGAATTGAACACCAAGAAATGAAACTAACATCTTACAACCACCTAATCTTTGATAAACCAAACAAGAACTTACCTTGGGGGAAAGACTCCCTATTCAATAAGTGGTGTTGGGAGAACTGGATGTCTACATGTAAAAGACTGAAACTGGACCCACACCTTTCCCCACTCACAAAAATTGATTCAAGATGGATAAAGGACTTAAAT